>NC_072739.1:134675275-134975275 GCF_026930045.1 Uloborus diversus
TGCTTTCGGTGAGATATACACTGGTCAAAATAAGAACAACTCTGCAGGAGGCTTTTTCTAGAAACAACACTAAAGAAATTTAACAAGATTGCTAATGACTTTCCTCAGAGAGGACATTCGTTTTTTCTTTGCGACCGGGATTTTGAGACAGTAGTAAAACGAATGTTAAATAGATATGACAGATAATTACCATGCAAAGTCCAGTGTTTTATAAGAGAAATTCTGAAATTACATCAAGATTCACCATCAAATCTGTTGAAAACAATGAAATCTATAACTGCTAAAACAGGTGCCCTTCCTTTTTTGAGAAGATTTATCTCCCAAATTGAGATTTTGCAAAACGATGATGCTGGGTGACAAATTTTTTCAATTATCAACATTCATGATGTTTAAATATTCGATAGAACATAAAAGGAATGGTTTCAGACTAACTATTTTATAGACGGTTTTCAACAGCATATTGCAAAGTAACGGCTGTTGGCTTTACCTTTGCCGGTATTGAGTATGAAGGGAAAATTTTCATATTGTAAGAAGAAATAACAGATATATCAAGATGATTATTCAGTGCAATTCTGAACACAATTATACTAATACGTACATCGAACTTGGTGAACAAAACTAGAAAAAGAGAAGGTAAGAAAAAGAAAATTTCCATGTAGGATGTATTTGATAAATATGAATATAGTTTTATACGCATGTAAAACTCTTGCTTTTTTTAAGCACTTTTATTATATTTGGCCTGATTGTCACGGAGTTATCTGAGGCGTGCTTTCGCTTATATATCAGCAACTAGACCACTTAGAGACTTCGGGATTTCACTAAATGATTTGCTTAATCTTAAAGTGCAACTTAACGCTGAAAAATTAAAATTCTGAAATAAAATCATTTTTTCGGTTAGGATGGAAAATAGGAAATTTCATGTAATTTCCCCATTAAATGTTTAAATATAAACGCCATTGTTACAAATTTTGTTGCCTTGCAAATGTAATGCTAATAGTAATCATAATGAAAATTTTGAATCAAGGCTTCTCTGGAGCAAGAATGAAATTTATTCACTGACGTTGTATTTGAGTGTTTTTATCCTCATTTATGCCAATAATGGATAACGGGGCTAAGTAAAGAGACATACTAGGATCTTTATCACAAGTAACTTTTACGCTGTGAATCATTCTTTTGCTTATATCTCAGCAACTAGACCACTTACAGATTTCAGAATTTCTCTAAATGATTTGTTTAATCTTAAGGTACAACTTAACGCTAAAAAAATGACAATCTAAAATAAAATTTAGTTTGAAAACGAAAAACTTTAAAGTAACAGATTTTTTAAAAAAATACTAAGCACTTATCATAATGCACTCTAAAGGATAAATTAACTTTTCTGTGTCAGAAAGGACAATTTAAGTATTCCTGTAGTTTTCAATTATTCCAAGAAAAAGACTTCACAAACAAAGAAAAGTGCGCTCAAGTCACTTCAAGCCGAACTTTCCCATTAAGAAAAATATGCATGCACTGCAAATAATCGGTACACATTTGAAACTCTTTAAGTGTTCCAGTTGCCTGAATATGTGCTAAAATGTATTTCGAATGTGTTGTGTACAAAGAAATGAAGCTGAAATGTTTTACTAATTCGTTCCGTTTTAAAGAAAACGTTCCAAAAGTGCACCGAATGTGTTTTGCTGGGAATCTCTATTCAGCCGAAGGGCATTTCTTACGCTGTTCAATTTCAATCTTAAAAAAAAGCATCTCTTTCATCTAAATGCTTTTTATAAGTTCTGTAATCTACTTTTTGTTTTTAGAAATAGTTCAGGTGATTTTGTTTTTCTGGTTAGCAATTTTTTGATACGTTAGTATTTTTGTTTGTAAACATCCCATAAGATCGATCATCTTGTGCACAACTTTTTGGTTTTAACAAACCGAAAAAGAATGAATCGCTGGAGGTTCTGCGGCTTAGATTAGGTTAAACTTGAATATGATCAAAATCTACCACAATAGTATGAATGAGATTCGAACCTAGGTTCAGAGATCAAGATTCTTTTAAGTAATGATGTTTGACAAAATATATTGTGTAATGTTTCATATCAATCAATTTTATCTTGAATTTTGAGGATAAAATATTGCGTACCATTTAGCATCTTATTTATGGATAATTAATTTTATTATCTGTTGCAGTTAAAAATTCATGAAATTGGAGTTTCATGATCGATGTTTTGCAGAAATGCCAAGCGAAGTATTGTTCGAATGAATAATCTGAGTTCAAAACATTTGCTAAAAATCTTATTAAGTATCTTAGTCAAATTTTTGAAATCATTAATGCAATTAGAGCAAACAGAAAGCCTTATATAAATGTGTGTTTTGAGTACGTACAATGCATGTATCGGGTTTCGTGTTCTTAAAAATGGGGTCATGACACAAAAATAGTTAAAACCGCTAGTTCAGAAAAAAATGATTAATAGTTTTTTCTTTAATCCCACTTTTTAATTTGCCGTGTGATAAAAAACGTGTGAATAAAAATTTCACCCTTTATTTCTTTGAAAAAAAAAAACCTTTAGTTCTTTGTAAAGAGGTACAACCTAATAACGTAAACACAAAAACATTTTTTTTTTTTTTTTTTGAACTATGAAAATTTCCATGAAAGACTTAGTAAAAATTGTTGGATAACTAAACGTGATGTCTGTTGCAGTGTAAAAATTATTTCAATTGTAATTTAATTGTTATATGTTCTATCACATTGAGAGATAGATTAAGGGTGACCACAGACTGAGGAAACAGGAAATATCAGACCTTTTTCTGAGAAAAATACCGAATTCAATATTAGTAACGCAAGTTTAAGCCATTTTTACAGTTCTGGAAAGGGCGTAGGGAGATCTCCCTCGGAGATTTATCTAGTCTAAAATATGTTTAATCTGTCTTTGATTATGTAAAGATGGGGAAAAGTATGGAGAGGGGGGGAAGGATACCTCTAGGAAAAAATGTAAGAATGCAGTTTTAAAACTGTACATTTAGGGCATTTTTTAAAGAACTTTGGGTTTTATGTTCCGGGGTTCATTTCAGCGGAAAATATTTTGAAGCTAAAGAGTTAAAAACATTTTTATAAGGTAAATTGAGGAATAAGGGTATTATTAACCACAATATTTTGAAAATGTTTTTTTTTTTTTTAAAGTATAGTTCAAAGCTATCTTTGGTGATGTTAGAGGAAGGAAACTCTGGTTGGAGGGGGGGGGGGGTGGTATCCGGAAAATTGTAAAAACTGATGCGTCTAAAACATTTTATCTATCTTTGATGATGTAAAGAGAAAAGGAGGAATACAGGTATATACGGACTTTTTTCGGAAAAATTATTATTATAGAAAAAATCGTAGAGGAATGTGGGGTAAAGTGAAATTGCTAAGCTGGCTAGATTTTTTTTTAATGAACAAATTGGAATTTTTTTCTGAAAATTACACTTTACAAAGAAAGAACATTTAAAAAAAAGTGGAATTTTTTCCCTTTATTTTTTTCATAGAAAGAGTGAAAAATAAAATATTTTTCTGAATGAAAAATGTTCTATTCACTAATAAAAAATTTATTTGTTCAAATGAATGATTAAAAGAAGGGTAGAATGAATAATAAAAAGATAATGAAACAATGAACGAATACTTAAATAAATAAAATACTTAATACATGAAGAAAAATAAATGACCGTATAAAATAGTGAATGAATAAGAAAATGGGTGAAGGCATGAATAAATAAGTGAATTAATGAATGAAGAAATGCAAATAAATTAATAAACGAATCCGTAAGTGATTTTGTAAATAACACTGCACGGCAAAAAAAAACAAAAAAAAAACCTTCAAAATGCTTCTGACATTTTATCGGCTGATTCTTATGTAGAATGACCCCCTGAATCCGAATATGACCTCCGTCCCCCCCCCCCCCCTATACGTACTAATTTTTTTTTAAAGGACCCCCAAGTTTTTTTTCAATTTTCTTTAGTTTAAAAGCAATTATTTATTTTTTTTTTTTTTTTGGACATGAAAGGAGCTTTATATTAACTGCTAACATTGTTTTGGTGGGCAAGAGAGGTTCAAATTTCAAGATCATGGACACCGATCGCAAAAAGGAGAACTTGGAGGGGGGGAGAGTATATTAACCTCTCAAAATAAAAGAAAAATCGCGAAAAAACGATCTTTTTATTCTAATTTTTTTAAAAAAGATGTTTGTAAAAAAAATTCCGAGCAGAATGAGAGTATAAGACTAAGCTTCTATGACTCCTATGTCCAAAAAAATTTTCGCGGCGTAAAAAAAAAAAAAATATCATGTGAATGTCGCACGTTGCATACGAGTTGAATCGCAGGTCTTCATTCGAAAAGGCATTCCTCTGGCTGATTTCTATGTAAAATGACCCCTATGACCCCTTGTTTCCAAATACAACCATCTTTCTCCCTATCACGCCCCCTTTTTAGAACCTACCCCCCCCCCTCTCCCCCGCCATTTTTTTATTTGAAGGGGGAAAAGAGCATTGCAATAACATATTAGAGAGAGACAGAGCATAATTCTGAATGATTAGATATGTGCAAAACTCAAAATTTTATGCATATGTAGCAAAAAGGAAAACAAGGGGGGCACCCCTCCAAACACACTGTGCAGCAAAAAATACTCTCAAATGCTTCTGAGGCTAATCCGCCTGATTCTTCTGCAAATTTACCCCCTGAATCCAAAAATGATCTCCGTTATCCTCCTACATGTACCGATTTTTGTACAACTCCCCCCTTTCGGGGGGGGCAAGTTTTTTCTTTTTTTTGCTATATATGCACAAGATTTAGAACTTTGCACATCTCCAGTCATTCAGAAACAAGGAATTTGGAAACAAGGAGTCATTTTATATAAGAATCAGCCAGAAGAATATCTATTGAATGAAGACCTGCGATTCAACTCGTATGCAACGTGCGACATTCATGAGACAGTTTTTTTTTTTTTAATTTTTTTTACATCGCGAAAATTTTTTTGGACATAGGAGTCATAAAAGAGAGTCTTATACTCTCATTCTACACCGAAATGTTTTTTACAAACTCTTTTTTAAAAAAAGCAGAATAAAAAGATCGTTTTTCGTGATTTTTCTAATATTGGGGGGGGGGGTATACACCCAAGTCCCCCCTTTTTTGCGATGGGTGACCATGATCTTGAAATTTGAACCTCTCTTTCCCACCAAAACTATGTAAGCAGTTAATATAAAGCTCCTTTCACCTCCAAAAAAAAAAACTCTAAAACTAAGGAAAATTGAAAAAAACTTGGGGGGGGGGCCTTTAAAAAAATTGGTACGTATAGGGAGAAAACGGAGATCATATTCGGATTCAGGGAGTCATTTAACATAAGAATCAGCCGACGAAATGTCAACATTTTGAAGGGTTGTTTTTTTTTTTTTTGTTTTTTTTCCGAAGAGTGTAATTGAGTGAGTAAACAAAATAAATTAATTTCACTTTGTTCCGTTCACCTTGCCAATATTAAAAATACAAGTAAGCTTAAAATTAACTGAAAAAAGTAAAAAATACCGCATTAAATATTAGAAGGTCTCAATTAATATTTAAAATGTTAGTAACAATAATTTTATCATTTTTTTCTCACAAAAATAATTTTTGACTCACATCAAAATATTACAATATGAATGTCCTTTTTTGAAAATTGTCATTATTATCATTAATTTTAAACTCCAGATGTATTTTTTTCCTGACTGGAATAGAGTACATGTGCTACTAGATAGTTAAAATATTACGAGATTGTTGGCAGTAATTATTTCACCATTTCACTTTGACCCACATTCCCCTACAGCCTACAAATAAATGTATAAAGTATTGCTTGTGTTCTCGTAATTAAGCGTATGTTTGTTTTAAAAAAAAAAGGCTTTTTACTTCCTTTTACAAAAAAGGAAGTATTGTATTCGCGAAAATATTTTCACTCAAAAATCGCCCTTAATTTCCATTTTGCTCACCCCCAAATGAATGTTGAGTTTTTTTTTTCGATTCGACCACATGCGGAAAAGTGCCTAAGAATGTATAGACACGCGAAATATCCATTTTGACCATCAACCGAGGTAATTACAACGACTTTTCTCGTGACGTCTGTATGTATGTGCGTATGTGTGTATGTGCGTATGTGCGTATGTGCGTATGTATCTCGCAATAACTAAAAAATGGTATGTCCTAGAAAGTTGAAATTTGGTACATAGACTCGTAGTGGGGTCTAGTTGTGCACCTCCTATTTTGGTTGCATTCGGGTTGTTTCTAAATCATTCTTTCTCATTCGGGGTGGTGCACCTTTTTGGGGGGAAATCGTTGTTAATTTCGATGCAAACTCAAGTGGTGTTATAATTTGGCGGTCACTTGGCGATATATCGCCAGTCTTTTGGTTGCCAAGTTTTGTCGCCAACTTGGCGAAAAATTTGGCGATTTTTTTTTTTTTTTAATCTGCTTTCAATGTGGCCATTGCTAGTGATATTTAAAGAGTTTAGAGAGAGAATCCCATTAAAATTGCAATAATAGGGAAATAGCATTAAATTGGTGTAAAAAGGAAGTCATGTGATGCACACATCAGCTCGTTCTTATTGTTTTTTTAGGTAATGGTTTACCCGGTTGTAGAAGAATGATAGTTTCAAGCATTGTTATGTAAATTTTTTAATGTGTATCTATAAAGTTAAATAAATTCATTTTAATACATATTGTGTTTAATGACTAGATAAGTTTGATTAAACTCAGGTTCAGTGTTATGTGCGTAAGTTTGAAACATAAATCCCATGTGTATTTTAAATTTAGCTGCATTAGTTAATGAACTTGATATTAACTGTCTGATTGAGTTAGACCTGAATGTATGGCATTTAGTTGCCATCTGGAGATTAAATGCCATACGATGGAAGCTAAAAAACGTACTCAACCAGTCACGTCTTAAGAACCGAAACGGCCACACAATTTTTGCACCAATGAATCTTCATACACAAATGATTTCTATTTTTGAAGCAATTAGTTTGCAATGTAATAACAATCCCAACCTTAGTATTACATGTTGCCTTTCAATCAATAATAAAAGCCATTATTAATTTTCCAAACCGCACCCCTTAAAAACCAGCCACAAACCTGGAAGCTTATACAAAAGGTTTGTACTCACCTTTGGCGGGGAGGGGGGGGGGGGATAGAAAAAAGGCAAATGAATGGAATTTCAGTTAGATCTCATACGGTAATACCTTTTCCACAGCTCATGTTTTAATGTAGTACATTTTTTCCTCATTCAAGAAATAAATAAATGTTTTGAATAAAGTGGCTGCTAATGGTAAAAAAAGGGCTACTAAACTGAAAGTGTATGCCAGCCACTGACGACTAAGTAATTTTTTATTTATTTTGTTTTTCGCGAACAATTTTCTTCCTTATGCAAGGAACTAAAAACTAAAAATAATTAATTGATAATTGTCAGTGCTAGGATATACGATTTTTCCGAGCTAGGGCAAATCTTGAAACTGATGCTCCTACTCATTCTCCTTTAAGTTTTATATGTTGAGTTGCAACGAACCCACCCCCCCCCCCCCACGGAAATAGAACAAATTTGTTGTCCAACAAAAGTTGTCTCACGGGGGCAAGGATCCCAACTCCCCCCTTCGCCCCCAGATCCAGCACTCATCGTTTTAGTTAATATTCAAGGAAATAATTAGTCATTAAAAAATTCCACTGCACTTACATTTTTAAAAGAACACAACTAATGTTTAAGGTCATTGATCAGATACCAAGCAATAGATCACTGAATAGCAAAGTAGCACGAATTCAAACAATGAAGGCAAATTTATTTTGATCTTGAGAAATTAAAATTTTTGAAAATGAAATTTATGAAGCAACCAAACTGAAGTTATGTGAGCCTTTGTTTGTACACTTTTGATTACTTTTTACTACAGTATGGATTAGCTTTGAAAACTAAAATATGGAAATTAATATTTTAAATGGATGCAGTTTCTGTACTAAATAATATTGTGCACTACATTTTCCTGCAACCTTTTTATTGGTAAACATTGTTCGTGTGCAATTCTGCTGTAAGATAGTCAATTATCTTGGAAAAATCATTGTATTTTAAATTTTCATAGTAACTATGCTGACTAATAATTATATTCATCCAAAGCCTAAACCATCATCAGCCTGCAGTCTCAAAATGAACACGAATTTAGTGCATATTTATAATTTCTAAAAGATACTTTTATGTTTGTGCGGTAGGTATCCTCGGATGATATTAGTGCGAAGAAATTGTTCTAAAAACGCATTCTAGAAACTGTACCTGTATGTGTGCCACAAAATGTTCAATGAAGTGTTCAAAAACGTGTCTTAAACGCGATCCTATAAGTGCTTAAAAAGTGCGCTAAAAAGAATGCTGAACTAAATATATGTTCCGAACTGTGTTTCTAGAAGTGTTTTGAAAACTGACCCCAAAAAGTGTTCTAAAAAAGGGGACAAGTGTACGTGTTCAAAAAATGTTTTAAAAAGTGATCTTACAACGGTTCTAATAAATGTTCCGAAATAAGTGTTCTAAAAAAGGAGACAAGTGTCCGTGTGAAAAAAGTGTTCAAAAAGTGTTTGATTATTTGCAGTGTGCTTCAACGCTTAAATTTATGATTGAAAGCTAGATAATGATAAAACATTCTCTACATGACTTGAGCCGCACTTTTCTTCGTTTGTGAAGTCTTTTTCTAGGAAAAAGAGGAAAATACAATATGTATTTTCTTAAGATAATGAATTTATGAATACGGACTTCACTTATTATTTTTGTCACTTTGTTATAGTATTTTTACTATCATAAATCAGTTGAAACAAATCTGTTTCATTTGATTTACATTTTCATCGCTCTAAACTAGTCTTTCAGGATATTTATTGCAGAAAGGGCATAAATCCAAATTTAAAAACGAAATTCAATTAATTTCAGCGACAAAATGAAACGTAATTTAAGGTGAGGTATTGTACCATAATCAAGCTTGTATGACTAATCTTACTTATGGCTAGATTAGTCATAAATTTTTTGTAGAATTTAGTTCATTTCTGATTGAAATAATCACTTTTTATTGATTTCCGAAAATTTGCATCAGTGGGAATTATGCCCTTTCTGAATAATCGATTCACTTATTAATAAAACAAGTATTCGAGCCAAAAATTAATGGGCGCAAGTTCACATAGGAGCACACATGTGTACCGAATTTGTTCAATTTCATAAGGCTGTTTTTGCTGTAGAGCGGCCACAAAATACCGGTCACACACATACAGACGGGCAGACAGACAGGCATTTTCCAAAAACGTTTGAAATAGACTTAGCACAACTCAAAATGTTCGAATCCGTCAAAATTCGAAAAGTTGCTCGAAATCTTTTTTTTTTTTTTCCTATATATATCAGATATAGAAGAAAGTAAACAGGGCTCTAAAATGGCGGATCATCTTTGTGAAACGAATAGATATGTTTATGCTAATCCCCCACTAGAGGCCAGTTTGGAGCCCACTTTGTTTTTCTTTTTGAGGCATCCAAACTACTCGAGATTTGTGTCTTGAAAGCCGAAAATTTGCATAGGTTAGTTTCAAAGGCATGTGGGTGCACCTCTCTAAAACATCCTCCAAATCGGAGATAGTTAGATGGGGACCCCCAGGTCACGTGACATGGAATGAATCTATGTTCACATAGGGGCACGCATGTGTATCAAATTTCGTTCAATTTCACGCGGAAGTTTTTGCTGTAGAGATGCCACAAAAACCAGTCACACACATACAGATACACACACGCGGACGGACACACATACAGACAAACAAACATTTTCCAAAAATGGTCGAAATGGAATCAACACAACTCAAAACGTTCGAATCCGTCAAAATTCGCAAATTTTCACGAAACCAATATATCTAATTCTATACATTAGATATTGAAGAAAGTTAAAAAGTACTAGTTATCGATTTAAAGACTAAATTTAATGTTCTTTCTTGCTACAAAACTCCCATAAAGCCAGTTTACATAACTGGTGTGTGATGGCGTAAAAGCGATATGATCCATAAATGACGCATTAAATTTTCATACTGTTTCACGAAAAATTTCAAACTTCAAGGATGCAGACAACAAAAATAAACCAGGAAAAACGCATCGTAAATGTTTTGCTAGTATTTCAGCATTTGAGAAGAAATAACTTAAAAGTGGTTTTGCGTAAAACCTTGATTTTCTCCAAGAGGAATGCATTACGGTATCATTTGTGTTTGCCGGGGTGTGGTGTGTTTTCTGCATTAGCACTGCGCCAGCAGAGAAACACATTTTACAGAGTCTGTCTATTCGTTCTCCGGAGAAAATGTCAAGTGGTTTCTTTCCTTCAGGAATGGGGTCGCTTCCAAAATTTTAAAAGTATTTTTTTCTGAAAGAGCATGCTTAAAAACATAGGATCTGACCATTTTTTTAAATAATTTGTTTAAGTTTAATGTTTTTAAAAAATTACTGAAATCTGTGCGCTTTCATTGTTTACGCTTCTGTCGTGTGACATCACACATGATGAAATGCCATTCTGTGTTGCCAATCACAGAGCAAAGTATTTAATTCACATCTTTACTCACGTGTATTGGCAACGATATGGTTGATAGCAAGCACAGAGCGCAATTTTGATTCGCTTGTTGATTATCATAACGTGGAACCGTGGTAGAAAGATGCTCCAAAATGCATCATTTGTGATGTCATTAAAACCACACCTTGTTTTAAAATCGGACATTTTAAAAATTTGTTAAAAAATAATTGTTGGGAAAATGAAAGTCTTTTCTGGATCCATGTTATTTTATTTTTTTTTTTTTTTTACTTATTCTATCAATTTCAGTGACTAAAAGTAGTACTTTTGACTGAAGGAAACCACCCCGTGATGAAGCTTTAACAGGATTGGAAAACACTTTTGTGTTTCTAAAAAATGAAACAGATAAATGCTAGGAATTTATGAATAAATAAATATATATATATATATATATATATATATATATATATATATATATATATATATATATATATATATATATATATATATATATATATATATATAAATGCAATATGTTGCAAATATAAATGTAAATTAGTAGCCAGAATGTACTGAACAACGAAACTTGGCATGTGTGCATGCAGTGTTTAAGAGATGAACAAATTATTAACGTTTTTAAATTAAAAAAACAACACTTTATTGAGTAGTAGTTACAAAACAAATGTATATTCCGGAGGATCTTAAGTCTACCTGACGGTTATAAAAACCACGAATGAAAATGATTTTTTTTTTTTTTTTTTTTGAGAAATTACGAGTTGTTAAATTTTGTCACTTGATTGAAGTTGGCGTTCCCGGTCACTTTGAGGTTCACCTGCCTCTGCGTACGAACATTCTTCCTGGGCTGTGGCGTCCTTGTCCTCCGAATCGACTTTATAATCGACCCGACCCTCTCGACCTCGCACAATCGTCTTCAGACAAAAACAGCATCCAGCACACATCTCTAGCATTCAACCGTTGGTATCAATTTGAATTTTGATGTCTTAAATTCAAATTATGTCTTTCGCCATTATGTATTGTGATAAGAGCCACTTGCAGAAACAAGAAAACCAACGAGTAGGGTCCTATAGCAATCCGTGGTTGCGAAAAACATAATTTGAAATTAAGATGTTAAAAGTCGAATCAATGCCAGGGGTTGGATACTTAGGGCTGAGCTAGAACACAATCCAAATTTCATAACATTTTTTTAAAAATCTGAACAACATGGGAAAGAATGGAAAAAAAAAACTAAAAAGTAATAATTATTGTCATTACAATGTGTCTATCATTAAATGATCTGTTTTTCAAAAACCAATTTCTGAATATTTGGCTTCAAATTTGTAACATTGTCATTGATCGTGCTTTACAATTTGTAACATAAAAAAATCAACCGGCTACACTAAGGCCCCTATATATACGAGCCGACGCATCAGCTTAAGATCAGCCTTTTTGGAACGGAGCGCGTGTTTGAGTGGTTGTCTTTTCTGGCGAGTTATCGCGTCTGGTGATTGTTCACTGTAAGCAATTATTAGCGGCACGTGAATTGTTTATAAAATAAAATATTATTTTCTGCAAATTTGGTGAAATCCGAAACTTTGCTGTGGTAACCCTCTTAGTGCAACAATGAAAAATCCAAAATGGCTAAACTTAAGCTGATGCGTCGGCCCATCTATATAGCGGCTCTAGGCTACACGGATCAGCTTCACGGGGCAGATAAGGCTCGCGGGCCGTTGGTTGAACGCCACTGACCTATAACAATCAAATTATGAAGAAAAATAAATACACAAGGAGAATGGTGCTCTGAAGTCTCTAATAACTTCCATTTTACTGAATTTAACAGCAGCACGTGACTGGTGGATAGCAATTGCAACCTGCAGGTATAGAGCTGATCAAATATAAGAATAGAATAACAGATCGTTCATAATATTCGAGCGACTCTGAATCGATTTGATTCAAGTGTTGGGGTGAAAAGTAATCGTGATTTTGGAATTAGGAGCTGTTTGGGTTACATTTTTTTTAATAGCCTTTTCGGCAGTTACTCTGCTGATAGTTTTCGCCATGACTTTTATGATGTACGACGTCATTTCACGCTAAGATGAGACACCTGGTGATATTTTTACACGAAAAAATTCATTTAATGCGCAATAAAGTCAGGTATATAAGACAGTTTTGCATTTATATGTCTGTGGGTGTACGCAGGATTTTCTCCAAGGACTAGTTCAATTTTTCCCAAATACTTTTGAACTCTCCCCCCCCCCCCCCCCCACAACCGCCCTAACAAAAAATGGGCAGTCGAAAATTTCAACTAATGCAATACTTTTTTTTATCCATATAATAAAAGCTAAAAAAATCTGGAAGATGTTAATAAATTCTAAATAATGTACGGCCGTTTTAGGCAAACGAATTTTTAAAGTTTCGAATTTGTTTTATTTTAAAGGAGATTAACCCCCTCTCTCCACCTGATTATACAGTGAAACCTGTGTAAGTTGACCACTCGCGGTGCAGTACTTTGGTGGTCAACTTAGACAGGTAGTCAACTTATAAAGGGCGGTAATGTGTTTTTTTTTTTTTTTTTTTTTTTTGTCATTTCTAGCACCATGTTTTCATTTTTTGAGTAATTCACCCTTATTCTTTCTGTTCAACTCACTTTCATTGTTTAACATTATTGAAAGTGAAACAATAATTAAAAATATTATTCAAATAATTTTGTTATTTTTTTCCTTGTTTTCAACTATATTAGACACTGCAGTTTTAGAAATTCCATATGTGCCGGCTAATTTTCTCTGGCTTTTTCCATTTTCAATTAATTTTAATGTAATATTTCATACTTTTTATTAATCTCAAGTTCAACTAACTTTCTTTTTCAAGCCTTTTTTGTACAAATTATAGCACAAAGAGCAATAAGCGCGATTCTCCCAGTTCATAAAGGCAAAATTAAGATGTCCTATCTCTTAATCCCTTGCACCAGAAACATGTAACTTTACTCATTAGCAGGCCCAGATCTGAGTACATGCAGAGCAAGGGGCCCGTGTCCTTAAAGGGGCTAACGGTCCTAGAAATTGAAGAAAAAATAGAAAAAAAAAATAGCACTAAAACTTATTCACTTTACAAATAGACACTGCTGGCCACTAAGGAGGGCCCCTACATATTTTGTTGCAGGGGGGCCCAAAATGTATAGATCCTGGCCTGCTCTTTTTAGCACAATTCCTGTATTGCCGCAACATATTGGAGCTAAAAGAAAAAACTTTGAACTTTTTTACTGACACCTAATTTTCATTGAACAGAGTACAAAAAGCTATCTCAAATAGAACAACAAATGAAAAACAAGTTTGGAGAATAAAGAGCAGCATAAGCTTTATGCTGCTGGTTAGTTAGTAAAATGCTAGTCTCTCATCAAAGCATTCGAAACATTTTTAGAAAGCTATCAAAATAATAATAATAATAAATAAATAAATAATATAATAAAATAATTTTGTAAAGAAAGTTTAAAAAAATAAACCAAGTGGTCAACTTACAAAGGGTTTTTTACAATATTTCAAACCAAATTTGGCATACATTAGTGGTCAAGATAGACAGGTGGTCAAGATAGAGAGGTGGTCAAGTTACAGAGGTTTTCCTTCATTATATGAGATAGGACTAATTCCGTTCCTGACAAACGCGGTCAACATAGACAGGTGGTCAACTTACAAAGGTGGTCAACTTTACAGGTTTTACTGTACTACTGATTATCACTGTTCATTGCACGCCCGTTATTTATCGTTAAAGGGCGTGATAGGAGAAATGAGGACTGTAATGTGCTTCTGCAAGTAAAGTTAAAAAACCTTCAAGCGGTTGGGGAAAGTGGCAGGATTCTACGCATTAGGGTAATTCTGTGTGCTTGTGTTCCCGTGCTCCCATAATGCAACAGAACGTGTGCACGACATTGTTTCACGTACACATAGCAATATACTCAAATCGTGTATCTATTAATCCGAATTGCAGAACAAAAATATGTCCATCTTTGAAGATAACTCTGTAGGTTGAAATTTTGGGCGAAATTTTGCGCAATAACAACTTTTGACCGATGCATCGGCCAGGCAGATACATCCGCGCTGATGGTTCAAAAATTTAGCCATCGGGATCGGCATCGATGCTAACATGGAGAAAACATCGGCCCATCGACCTTAAAAACATCTAAATGCCAATGTATGGCCGATGTTTTATGGAAAAGAAGGGGGGGGGGAAGCTAACTTTTATTTATCTGTTGTTTACTGCATAGTTAGGAGTAAGTACAGCATATGGCTCGAAGTCAACCAGCAATGGGACTAACATTAATTTCGGAGCATGCCGAATTTTGGGTCACTTACCGAAATTTTCCCAACATGCATAGCAGACACTTATCAAACAATCACTTTGTCGAGAGTTTTAAGAATTTTACGCTCTTGAATTGAATTTTGTACGAAAAACGAGGTTCAAATTTGGGAGGAGGGGTCACTCAACATGTGTTGACGGGCTGCCAGTTGGACAGCCCTGATATAAACAATACAATCGAAATTTAAAAAAAAAAATTACTCTGCAGCTATTAAGGGAAGCGGCTAAAGCAAACAAAATCACGAAATTTAAATACTATTGAAATCTTTCTAATCTTATTGAGAATTTAAAAAATATTCAAAAAGCTACATAAATGCTTTTATTCTTTCAAGCCAATGGGGTCGTTTCCGAAATTTTAAAAGTATTTTTTTTCTGAAAGAGCATGCTTAAAAACATAGTCTCTGACCATTTTTTAAATAATTTGTTTAAATTTAATATTTAAAAAAAATTACTTAAATCGGTGCGCTTTTATTGTTTACATTTCTTGCCGATGACATCACAAATGATGAAATGCCATTCTGTGTTGCCATTCACAGAGCAAAATATTTAATTCGCATCTTTACTCACGTGTATTGCAACGATATGGTTGATAGCAAACGTAGAGCCCAAATTTAATTCGCTTCTTAATTATTATAACGTTGAAACGCGTTACAAAGATGCGCCAAAGAGCATCATTTGTGACGTCATCAAGACCACGCCTTGTTTGAAAAACCGGACGTTTAAAAAAATTAATTAAAAAATAACTGTTGGGAAAATGAAAAAATTTTCTGGGTCCATGTTTTTTTTTTTTTTTTTGCTTATTCTATCAATTTCAGTGACTAAAAGTACTACTTTTGACTGAAGAAAAGAACTCCATTATATCTTTCAGATAACTAACGTGCATTTTAATCAGATTCAGGATTTGTGAGCAGAGGTGCCCATAGTTGTTGCAAATTATTTACATATCTAAACTCGTATTGTTTGTGACAATTCTTAATGCCACGCAGTTTTATTAATTTATTTATTCATTTATTTTTCCTTGAAATTTAGTTCAAAATTGCTTCGAGCCTCGGGGGTGTGCAGCTGGGGTTTTATTTTTTAAAATTCGAATTACTTTTTTTATAATTAATTTTTTAAACCCAAATTTCGCGTAAATTGCCTATTAAAGGGGTGAAAAATCACTTGCACATATTAATATTACATATCGTTGGAAAGAGTAGAATTTTCCACATTCTACGCAATTTGTTTCAATGCTCTAACTTATATACGGCGGGAAATATTTGCGTTTATAGCTCGAACTGTTTTAGGCTTAGCTAAAATTTAAGCACTACTTTCTTTATTAAATCTAGTAAAAAGCTTTATAAAATCAGTAAAAAGCGAAGGAATAGTCTCACAGTTTTCTTCTTTCACCCCACTGAAAAGAGCGGTTTTTTTTACTCCGGATCTAACTCGTCCTATGGTCGAAAAACTAAGATTCCATCTCCAAAAGAAAAAAAGTTACAAGTCGTTAAAAATCAAATTTGATTAATCTCACATCCATTAAAATTATTGATGATTTATTTGGCGTTGCCAAAAGAACGTCTTTTCGATTCGCATGTTTCTTCTTTCTTATTCACAAGTTTTAATGGTTTCGATTTTAACGGAAAATCTTAGGCTCAACTCAATTCAAGCATCGAGCTAAAGAGCAAAATATATTACTAGAGATCACGAATATGAAAGCGACTTTTCAAACGTACAAAACTGCAGTTTTCCAATGCTTAGGAGCCCCTTAGCCCTTACAGCTCTGCAAGTTGATACATGTTATTTTGAAACCCGGGGAAGGGGTGCTTTTTGTTCCAAAGGGAGCTTATAATGCGTTTTCAATCTGTTTCTTTTTAATTGACGATTTAAATCTTTGCGAATCAAATAAGATTGCGAAGCAAAGCAATCTTCGGGGGTTGGTGAGCATTAGCGAGCCGGGAGCAGATCCCCCTAGTGTTTAAAAAAACCTCAACGGTTCAAAATTCTTTTTAACCTGTTTCTAATGGTATGCGAGGGGCTTTTTTTTTTTTTTTTTTTTTTTTTTTTTTTTTTTTTTTTGTTAAGAACCGAGAAAAAAAGGAAAAAACTTTTGCACGTTCGAAATTTTTTTCTGAAATGTTTCGAAATGTCGAGTAGAAAGAAGAAGGGGAGGGGGAGAGAAACTCACCGGTTCGCGAACATGTTTCAAAACTGTTTGCTGGTCCGCGGGTCACAATAGGTTCAGAAACGTTGTTTTAGAGAACTATTTACAGTTTTTAGAACGTGTTCGGTAGTCTTTTTTAAAAATCAATTTTTCTAATTTTCTGACGCCACATCAATTTTATTACTTATTTTTCTTTTATGAAATAAATTTATTCATTTAAATTTGTACTAAGCAGGAATCAATGTTCGACTTTTGGAAATTAAAAACAGATATCTTACCACTGGTCTATCGATAAATATCTTCAATGGCGCCGACTCCATAGGGCTTGAGGGGGCTCGAGCCCCCTCAAAAATTCGTTTTGGGGGGCAGAGCCCCCTCAAATATTTAAGAACATAATTCGTCATATTATGGTTTCAAAAATCACAAAATTATGTTGGTATTTTTTACTTTCCTTGTTTAAAGATAGTTACCTTGTAAAATACATTCAATAATGAAATAAAACAAATAACTATTACCGTAGTAAGCAGGTTAATTGAAAACGAGTGGTGTGAATAATGATAGTGTTACTGTGCTGAGAACACTCATAGAATTTGTCCCAGTGCGCAAACCTTCTTGTACAGTCTAGCCGGCAGGCAGCGCTCTAAAATTCCAGTTTTGATTGCCTAAGAGGTACGTCTGTGCAAATTTATTAATCCTCAATTGGTTTAATATAGGGGAAAAACATTTATAAGCGCTTTTTGGCATTTTCGCCTCACTGTGTGGCGCAGTGACGGCGGCGCTCTCATCTAAGTGTTGCTAATCTGGAAAAAATAGATCAGGGTTTGATTTGTATATTGAATGGAAGGCGTGATAGTTTCTTCAATTATTAAGAGTTAATAAAGTAATCTGTATTAACTTTATTAACTCTATTAAAGCATTAATTTTGGGATATTATTTTTATTTAATGAACTCAGTGCCTTATTCATAGCAAATTAGTTATTTCACTAATAGTAATCAAAGTGCAACAGCAATCTTTTATGTTTTATTCTTTTAATGATAATTTAACTTGATTGAAATATTATTTCTATCTTTTCAGAGCTATATATTCACTGCTTTGTAATAGCCTAAAAGCATAATTATAACTGTAAATTAAATTAGCTTTTTACGAAAACACCATGCGTGTTATTTTTTTTTTTTTTCTTCAAAGCCAAAAAATGTGTTGGCTTGTAGAGTTTCTCAGAGTGTCGAATTACCAAGATTCGAGGTTCCAATAATGATCATATAAACGTAAAATGCATTAAAAAAACTTAAAAACTCACTTTTTTATTTCAAAAATTTCCCTTGGAAAGGCCCCCCGTTATGCCACCTGCACCCATATTTGTTATAAATCGGTGCCACTGGGAGTGCTTTTCCATGCAATTCAAGCGCACTACTTTATATAGTGCCGTAGCCTAGCTACTGCACTGCACGGCTCCCCACAAAATAGAACTGTAAAATTGTCCCTCACTTAAGACAAGTGACATGATCTAACTGAAGCAGAAAATTTGTGTACCAATTTTTAGATTATTTTACTTTGAAAACGCCATGTCAGATATTGTTTGTTTGTTTAAATTATACACACAATAAAATATGCAAGTTGACATTTTCGAAGCACAAAATTTAACCTTTTTTTTTTTGGGGGGGGGGGGCTCCGTGGGATAACATACCCCCAAGACCCTGGTGATGCGCGGCCCCCTCAATAATTTTTGCAAGTCGGCGCCCCTGAATATCTTACACAATGAACTATAATAGATATATACATCTAAACCTAAATAAATATTTTCTGATGAAATTTTACCGGCATATTTTCTTACTGTAATGGAAGCTTCACAATTTTAGACGGTTTTCGGAGATTTTAGATGAATAGCGGAGGAGGGGTGGAGGGAGGAATCTTTGGCAGCAATTTTACAAAATTGGATTTCTAAAATATTTTTCGAAGAATTTTAATGATGTTGGGAGGCGGAGTTAGGAGAATTTCCCGGGAAACATTTTGAAATGGAAGGCCTATTATCGCGATTGTAGACTATCCTTTGGTAGGTAAAAAAGATCGAATTCGAAGACTCTCCCATGTCAGTTTTTAGAAATTGCAGTTCCAAAAAAGCTATTTTAGACGATTTCCGGAAGTATTACGTAGAGAGGGCTATGGGTTTTCCTCTGAATATTTTTTGAAATACATTCACTACTTTCATACCGGCTTAAAAACGCGATTGCAGCCCGTCGTTTGTAACTTCAGAGATTTAAAAAAATCGAAGTTCCGAAAATGCAATTTCAGGTGCCACTTAGGAAAGAGATGATTTCAGTACAGCTTCTTTTCGCTCTCCCTGGCTTTTCTTTTCCAAAAACATTTAAAAGTAATACTTTTCGGTAAAAATATTTCTGATTTCTCTCTACATGTTTAATTATTGAAATACAATAAATCTCTAGATGAAGTTTTGCTTTACTTCCAATTTTCAAGATGTTGGTGTTTGCAAAATATATTTTATAGAAACATATCAAATTAGTAACGCACGGCTATATAATTGCTGTTCAAAGGAAGATCTGAAGGACCACCAGCGGCAACATATTCCAGGTAACAAAATAGACGATTCCCATGTAAGAAAACATATAAGTTCCTTTCCTGCTATATCAAGCCATTATACAAGAAATCATAATCCCAGACGCAGATACTTAAATTCAGATCTTTCTATTGCAAAAATGTATAACCTGTATGTCGAACAATGTAATGAAGAGCCTATTGTACCAGTGAAGGAAAATTTTATTACCATATATTTTCGACAAAATTTAAGTTACATTTTAGGCAACCTTCAAAAGATACTTGTGCAAAATGTGATTACTTGGTAATGAAAAAACAATCTACAATAGATGAAGAGAAAAATGCAACTGAAGTTGAACATGATGAACACTTGCGAAATGCAGAAATTGCCCGTAATAGTATGGTTAATGATCGACTAAGAGCTTCAGACGAAATATACGTGTTTGGTTTTGATTTAGAAAAAGCATTACGATTTCCGAAACTATCCACATCAAGTGGCTTATTACAAGAGAAACATATGTATACAAAGGATTTTCAAAAAATTATAATGTGTTCAGATTCATGTTCAGGACAGAATCAAAATATAAAAACTTAAGTTTACTGAAATTGGTTCTGAGTGAAGATATAAAAGCTGAATCAATTGAGCTTAAATTTTTATTAAGTGGGCACAGTTATTTGCCCAATGATGCTGATTTTGCAGTTATAGAAGCTTATGCAAAAAAAAATCCGTATATTTATAACCCAAGTGACTGGTATAATACAAAATAGTAAAAGAAAGAACCCTTTCAGAGTTGACGAAATGAATCCACAAGAATTTCTTTCCACAAAACCATTCGAAGAAGCTGTTACCAACAGAAAAAAATCAACAAGTGGACTAGCAGTCAATTGGCTTAATATGAGATGGATAAAATTGGAGAGGTCAAAAGCAAGCAGCATTAAGTTCTAACATAATTTTGACCTTTCATGTAATTGATATATAAAAAAAAAATAGGTAGGCCAGTAAATTTAAAAAATATAATTCAACCTATATTATATCCTAATGGTCGAGTCCTAAAATTTTTTAAGATGCTGTCATTATTTCAATAAATACTTACGTTTTATTTATACATCCTGTACACATCTTGTTTTTTTGCAGAGTTTATACCTCGAGCAAAGACTTGATACACTTTTCTGATTAAATTAATAAACCAAGAAATTTAAAAACTAATGTATCAAAAAAACATTAATTTTCTCAATTTTTGTGTTTTGGACTTAACCGCATTGGCTTCTGAGCGGCTCTCATATGTCAATTGAGAATAGATAAAACGTAGACAGAGATAGAGAGTGAAGCCTTCATTTCTTGAAAGCAACGATTTTAGGTCCTGAGATATATTTTAAAGTAAAGTACTGGAAGGTTCATTTAAAACGTGTGTTCTGTCGTCGTAGTTGAACCATGTGACCGGATCGGTGCTTTAGGTTTTCCTAGAGCCGCTATATAAATAGGCCGACACATCAGTTGAAGTTTAGCCACTTCCGATCGGATTTTTCATTGTTGCACTGTTTGGGTTACCACAGCAAAGTTCAGGATTTCGTCAAATTTGCATAAAAGAATATTTTATTAACAATTCACGTGCCGCTAATAATTGCTTACAGTGAACAATCACCAACGCGGTAACTCGCCAGAAAAGACAACCACTCAAACACGTGCTCCAATCCAAAAAGGTTGATCTTAAGCTGATGCGTCGGCTCGTATATATAGGGGCCTTGGGTTTTCTTAATCAAATGATCAGAATGTACCGTACCTAGCAACATTTGTTTCTCGGCTCAAATCCATCACAGTTTTGGCACCAACGTCAAGAATACAAATGTGACGACCAGTAACAGGCTATGGGCCCAGCTAAGCTGGTCCTGGTCAATTAATTAGTAATCAATGAAGATCAATGGCCCTCTTAAAGCCATCCACCCCCTTGCTCATTACTGCCTCTTCTGGTAAGCTATTCCGTGCACACGACACTACTAAAGTAGTAGTTTTTCCTAATTTCCAAGTTAGCTTGAAATTTGAATATGGTGGAAAACGTTTAACACAAAGCTGAAAAGACCGAAAAAATTAAATTTCATGTTGAACATATTTCGTGTTAAAAGATTTATATTATTTCTGTTATATTTCATACCTTTAAGGAAAATATAATAAAAATTTAACACTTTAACCACACTCCAAATATTGTACATATTTTATTGAACAGTTTTTATTAAACATTATATCCATATGACTGCAATATCTTTATGTGTGGCGCAATCTTCTTGGCTACTTTCTCTTTAGCAATCTGTTTCAGTTTCTGGAAATAAAAAAGAGATCAGTTGACAGCAGCACAAAGATTTTTTTAAAATACAGCTGAAAATTGAACTAAAGGAAGAAGAAAATGATAAACTGAAAAAAAGAACTTAGCTCACCCAACACATTAGGGGAGGGAACCAACTCTTTTGAAAATCATGTTTCCATTTATTTTTATTTTCAATATTTGAAATTTAAAAAAAAAAGATTGATTTGGTGTGGGGTTTGGCTGGGCCTAATTAGCATAGGATCAGCTCTGATGATGCTCATTCAATTTTCTTTGTTTTCCAAGCAGATCTATTAAAATTTTAGTGTATTCCAGAATTTCCAATGTGTAAAAAAAATATAGTACAATGGGATGGTTTCCATCCGTCAAAAGTACTACTTTCAGTCACTGAAGTTGATAGAAAGAGGGGGGAAAACCATGGAGCGACTAAAAACTTATTTTTCAAAGCCATTAATTTTTTCAAATGTCTGATTTTTCAATAAAGGCATGGTCTTTATGACGTCACAAGTGATGTACTTTGGTGCGCGCACTACTCTATTGAAGAACTGAATGTTTACGCTTTGCTGTCAATGTGTTGCCAGGTTAGGGTAATTTGCGCTGTGTGCTAATGACATCAGTGAATGGCATTTCATCACTTGTGATGTCATGTGCAGAAACGTAAAAAAATCCGCAAAAAGTCTGCGCACCCTTTAAAGTAATAATTGTTAAAAACTTTGTCAAATCCTTTAAAAAATGGTCAAATCCTACGTTTTTAAGCATGCTCTTTCAGAAATAAAAAACACTTTTAAATTTTAGGAGAAAAGACCACATTTTATTTCAATTATCACTAGATATGCTGTAAAAATAATCAAAAACTTAAATCTTAGGAGCCAGGGAAAATTTTAGACACCAGACATTACTGAACTTGTATGTATGAAAACATGGCATCGAACCCTGACTTTGAAATTTGTATGAATGACTATTGTTTAAATAAAGAACAATACAGCAAAATCCCGTTACAACGACCTTTGAGGGACCACAAATTTTGTTCGCTATAACAAAAATTGGGTTGCAATGGAATTCAAGCAATGTAACAGCATTTACATACAGCAATTATATGTAACAGCATTATAATTGATTTCATATGCAGAAAATTTATTTTTAAGACAGCTACAGAAATTAAAAATTATTACTTAGAAAAACTCAACACTTTACTTTTTCTGAAACTATGCATCATACATGTTTTATCATCAATATTAAATCTGAATGAAAAGTTCAATCCAAATTTTCGTTTGGATTGGGACTAAAAATTCATTTCTTTAAAATGGAAATTTCATTGTATTGGTATCATTACAATGGGATTTAACCGTATTATTTGAATTTGGGGTTAAATGAAATGTCAAAAAAAAAAAAACTTTAAAATATATTTTAGTAATGAAAAATTACAAGTTTGATAAATAACAAAGTCAAAAGTTAATACCTCATCTCTTTTCTTTTTGCCATAGTAGGCAGCAGATTTAGCTTTCCTTTTAACTTCTAAGGTTTCAATCACCTTTTGATACTTCCACCCAACTTCATGAGCCAAGCGACTCAGGCTACAATACTGGAAAGAAAAAAAAAACACTTAAAATATTTTTCTTAAGCTAAAAGACTTGCTGGTTTATTTGAGACTACAATGAAATATTGATTTCATATGCAGAAAATTTATTTTTAAGACAGCTACAGAAATTCTAAATTATTACTTAGAAAAACTCAACACTTTATTTTTTCTTAAACTATGCATCCTACATGTTTTATCATCAATATTAAATCTGAATGATAAGTTCAATCCAAATTATCATTTACAGCGAAACTTGTGATCGAGTATTTCATTGCTCAACTGATAGAGGTTGATGTGAGTGAGGACTAATTCTGTACCCGACAAAAACGGTCAAAGGTCAACTTTACAGGTTTTACTGCATAACATCTAAGAAAGCATTGTAAAGTAATGAAATTCAACTGTTTAAAACTGTCTGATGCATCCAATGAAGAATGATACAAATCATTGCCACTCAAACTGCATCTCTTTTCTTTAGCAAGGCCAAAGGAAGGAAATCAACAACTTCGTTAACACCTGTTGGCGCCAGCCTTGCATGTTGGTTATCAGACATAAAAATTAGATAGCAATAGAAAAATAAAATCAAATATTAGACAAAATTAGACTTTTAAATTGAGCATTTAAAAGATTGCTCTGATATCCTTAACATTATATATTATAATTTCTTATTTACAGTAGACTATCTGAACACCCTAATATTCTGAACATATTTTGAAGGTCCCGGCAAAGCTCCATAAACATAGTACAAGATAAAGGCAGTTTCTTTTTAAAAAAGTAATATTTAACACAAAAAAGAGTGGAAAAACGGGAGGAATAGGCCTGTGCTCTATTTACGACGCAATAAAATCAAATGTGAAAAAAGCTAGTGCAGTATATGTAGCAAATTAGAATCAAGCGAGAAATTGTACAAATTCATTGCATTTATGGTAGTTATTGAGAAATTCATTTATTATGTAACACTATGGCGTTTTGTTAGAACAGCCCCTCCTTCCCTTCAGATAATTTATTGCAACAAAAATGAATAGAACACACCTGAAACCAAATTTGATAGACCATATGCTTTTTAAAAAATGTTTCGTAAAAACCCCTCCAAAACAGAAGTCTGGTAACGACCTCTTGTGGGAACCCTGTGGAATTTCAAATATATAAGCACATCATTAATTCTAATGTTTTATAACCGAATGTTACGTAAAACCTTTTGATATTAAAGAGAGAAATGCAAGCATTAAGGTCTTACTGAGTTCAATTAACATTGCACTAGCCACTAATCCAAAATTCAGCATCTTTATCTCAACTGGTTAACACAAGAAAGACAGAGGGGCCTGTGTGGCCCCTCGCATAGTTTGTTGTTTAATAACTCTTATAATATCCAACGGAACTTAATGGAATTTTCTGACTTTTCATTATATGACACTATTTGAATGCTTGTTGAATCATTCGCTCCATAGTACTGTTAATATTGATCCTTATACCTAGAAAGACAGGAGGGGTCACAGTGGCCCCTAAGCATCTTGACAATTAAAAAATTTATTTTTTTCTTTTCTCCTAATTGTTGTAGCATAAAAAAAATGCCATTCACTCTAATTTAACCTGTAACTTCCTTTTTATGCAGCCGATTGGATATCCAAATGCTATAAACAGTACCGACTGCTTACCATCCTAACAGTGGCCATTGCTTTTAGAAAGGAAAACTAATTCAACCTTTTGCCCAGTATAGAGAGAAAAACTAAAAATAATTAAGTTCTAAGTTTTTATTTAGTCATGAAAGAAGGTGTATCAGGCATGTCGACTCCCTGAGGAAGAATTTTAAAAATAATTCACTCCAAAAATGGGTAGGGGCCACACTGGCCCCTTCAGTCTTTCTAGGTATACAGAAAATGTCAGTCGTTCTAGTGTTAAGCCTGACAGCAAAAAGAAGCCGAATGACCTTGAAAACAAACCTCATTGCGTATCATTTGTAATAGGTAGAATCAGCCAAAAAGCACCTAAAAGAAAGAGTCGTTCTCACTTATCATATAGATTACTAAATAATAACAATGTTTTACAAACTATGTTTTTGGTTCAAAGTCATCTGACTTCTCTTCACAGTCAAGCTTTACAGCACCCTTTAAACATAGTTCACTAATGTAATAGAATATAGTGAAGCACCGTTTATACGTTTTTAAAGGGACTGTATGAAAAAGCGTACAAATGAAAAAACTTATAATTGCAGGCCGAGGACTGCTGATGGCCTTAGTGAGAAAGGTGACAAATTTGAAAACAAAGGTGACTGAATGGTGACAAAAAAGTAACTAAAAGGTGACCAAAAGCAATTTGTTGAGGACTCAAAAAACAGAAAAGGATTATCCTTTTTTACTGCCTTTTACCAAAATAGCCTATATGCTTTTTGTAAAGATTTCTACAGTTTCACTTTCAATAGATGTTTTAATTTTTTCCATTTTCTCAGTTTCTTCTTCACAATCCTTTCTTTTTTGCTCTTCTTTTTGCTTCTGTTTCAATTCCAAATCCTTTTTCCTTTTACATTCCTCCATGTATGTTGTGTAATTTGCGTGTGCACATTTAATCATTTCTGGACCAATTGGTAAAGAAAGCAAATGAGGATATTCTTTTACAGCGTCTTTAACTATAAGTATGCTGTTTAAAAATCTTTCAGTCCTTGCTGTCTTATTTTCACCAAAAAGGTGCTTTGAAATAGAAAAGTCTTTCAATGTCAGCATTACCATGTGATAATGCAAGTGAAGCTTTTATCACCTTAGAAACATTAGGAAACTTTAGATCGTTGGAAGTTGAGTCCTTTTTTGAAATGTGCTGCTGCCAGTAGTTATCAATGGTTTTGTTTTCGGATGCCTCATCTTTTTCAGCTGTAAAAGTTTCCATTCATCTTGCAACTTATCGAGTGGGACATTAAAAGGCATGATTTTGGCAACCTTTATCAAATCCTTACAGCTTCTAGATTTACTTCTCTTTCGGATCCAAAAATTTAAAACTTTTCAGTAACCCGTTTGATATGCAACTTTTTCTTTTACATACTTGCATGCAGTCACACAATGCTTTTTAACAGCTCTTAAAAACATAACCTTTTCATTTTCTTTCAGTTTTGACAGTTCATCTGTCACCTGTCTACTAACAACGAGATCTTCAAGAGGTAGTCTGTTACCAACTGCAAACAGTTCATCCGTGTCTACGTTTGAAAAATCAACTTTCTTTATGACAGAGGCTTCTGAACAATGGTCTCTATTTCTTGGTACAATTTATGTATCATAAGCGCTTGGCATTGAAAGCGTTTCGTGAACTGCATAAACAAATCAGCAGATGAAAAGATAAAATGCAGCTCAGCTTTTGTAGAAGGTCTTTTTAAAACATTTGCAACAGCTTTATTGACCTGCATTGCATAGCTGAATTCTTTTTTAAAGGCACATGTTTAAAAAAATAATACTGAAGAGCATCCCACTGTTCCAGTAGTCTGTTTGCTACAGGTCCAAGGGTAAGCCAATGGGTAGTTGTGTGTTTCAGGAACTTGTGATGAGGTGTATTTAGTTGAGCTTGCACTTCTTCGAAGTCCTCCTAACGGGAAGGCCAACCATCAAAATAGCTAGAAGTACTAAGAAGAAGTTCAGATGCTTCTTCACCTAAATACTGCAATGCTTTGACATACGCATTATGCATTGTATGAATACTGCAAGTACCAATATTTATTAGGCTTTTTTCTCATGTCTCAAGGATAATAGTGTCAAACAACCTAAAAACCTTTTTATTAACATAAGAACCATCCAAAGGAAAGCATGAGACATTTATTCATGGATAATTACTCTCGGTAAGTGCTTCACATAGCTTCTCAATTGAAATTTCACCAATTGCCTTGCCCAAGAAGAAAGTTTTGAGATGCCTTGTTGTGATGCAACATTGGCTTTCAGACCAATATTTTATTGTTCGTTGCAGTTTTTTTGTCTTTGACATTGATAGTTTCCTCAAAGCTCAAAGTATAATAGAATAAACATGCTTCTTTTAACATACATTCCCGAAAATAAGGAGCAAGTCCATCTGTAGAAGGGATAGAAAGACTGGTTCTGCTCATAGGGTGCAATTGCAAGTGATAAAAAAAATTCCCTGATTTCCCAGTAGCATAGCTATTTTTCTTAAACAACAACAAGGTGAGGGGGGCACATTTAAGGCTATTTTTTTTAATTAAATTCACTGTTAAAGCTATCATTCAGATACTTTTCAAAGATTTATTTAAAAAAAAAAAAAATCCTAAGATGCATTTCAAGAAAGGTGACAAAAGTTGCAAAAGGTGACTAAAAGTAACCAAATTTTCAAAAGGTGATTAAAGGTGAGAAAGGTGACTGACTCCTCGGCCTGTAATTGGTTAGGCTCTGCAGGGGCCTATTTAAAAAACGTATAATTGATAAAAACGCCCAAAAGAGAAACGTATAAATGGTGCTTCACTGTATAAGCATGCATTTCCTTGTCTCCTTATATAATGAACAACCCCATAATCTGAACACTTTTGTTTGGTCCCATGAGTGTTCAGAATAGAGTAGTTCACTGTATATTACAAGTATAAAAACTAAACAATTGTAAAATGTTTTAAAAATTAATACAAAATCATTTGAAAGTTGTGAAAATAAATTAACTCAAAAAAGTAGCACTGTTTGATGCAACCTATGAAGAATGATATAAATCATTGCCACTCAAACTGCATCTCTTTCTTTTGCAAGGTCAAAGGAAGGAAATCAACAAGATTGTTAACACCTGTTGGCGCTAGCCTTGCTTACTATTTTTAAAGATCATCATAATAAGCTGAAACATGAACAAAGAAATAGGGGCAAACACACACACACAATCAATCAAGAGACACTAGTTTAGACAGGTCAAAAAGTCTTTTTTTCTTGTCATAAAATGTTAGAACTATTGCTATGAACACTTAAAAAACTGAAGAATGGAAAATGTTCACAGTATTTTTTTTTACTGCATTTTTCTCCAAACTACTTTTTTTCAACTAGTGTGCATTCTAGTACAAAATGTTATTGGCCAGTCGTTCTGAAATTTTGTGTGAATATTCTTCAGGGTTCCCCCTCCATCTTGCATATAAAATTCAAGTACTTTTTAAGGACATTAAAAATAGAGACGTACCGAGTACTCGGTAATTACTCGGCATTCGGCCAAATTCTGATCAGATACTTGGCCAATACAGAGTAGTTGCAAAAAATTGAATATTGTCCAAGACAGATACTGAAATTTATTAAAATAAAAGTGCAAGCATTATATTCTGCAATCCTTTACAATTAAAATTTAGAAGTCAAATTTTGAGAATAATGAAGTCTGTAATGCTTCAATGGAATAAATCTTTGTTTCAATGTCCCTAAAGTTAATAAAACTTATTTATTAAAAATTATGCAAAAAAAGGTAAGTATAGAAAATATGGAATTTTTATATTAAAAATGGATTTTTGCTACAAACAAAAATTAAGTTATAAAAAATATAAAAATACCTTTGCTGAAAAAATAAAAGGAAATAAAAACGTTAAAAGCACAGGACAGGAACACTGCAGACATGTGTTTCGGCGTTACAAGGAATTCCTTTTTCAATGCACAAAATGGGAGCTCGTGAATTTAAAGGCATCCGACAAAAGTCCGATTTTTTTGTCGAATGTCTTTACATTCTTTCGCTCACATGTTATGCATTGAAAAAGACATTTCCCTGTAACGGGGGGGGAGGGGGCATAAACACGTGTCTGCAGCGTTCCTGCACATTTGTTTTATCTGCTTTTAAAAATTATTTATGTTTGGCGGACTAGAACTATAATTTGTTTTAATTCCAACTTGATTAATAATACCGTTTATTTATTTATTTTTAATTTTAAAAATATTTTTTTGTAAAATTTTTGACACAAAATTGTTTATACAATGCATAATTAAATTTCAGCAGGAATTTAGTTTTAAAAACTATTATATGGACAAGGAGGTCTATTGGGTGGTATTTTGAACTTATTGGTCTACTATTCCAATAAGTTCAAAATTCATCACATGTGTGTCGGTGGTTCTTCTTAAAACATAATTGGTACTTGGTAACTCGGTCGAGTAGTGAAAGACCGATTACTCGGTACTCGGCCAAAGTGCTACTCGGTACGACTATTCTAAAGTTGTCTCTATATTGCTATTGAAGTACAAACATTTAAAAAATGTAGCCGCCCGTAATCCCTTACTGCGATTTAAAATGTTACGAAATTCGCTGTAATCGTTTTGGGAGGGAGCCCCTTTGGGGGGGGGGGGCGCAGAAACACATGTCTGCAGTGTTCCTGCACATTTGTTGTATTAAAATTATTTATGTTTGGCGGACTAAAACTATAATTGATTGGTATACAGTGAAACCCCTCCTAACGGACATCCCTCAAAAAATTGTCCTGCCAGTTTCCGCATTAGAGGGATTTTACTGTAATTTGTTTTAATTCCAACTTGATTAATCATACCTTTTATTTATTTATTTTTAATTTAAAAAAAAATTTTTTTGTAAAATTTTTGACACAAACAAAATTGTTTATGTAATGCATAATTGAATTTCAGCAGGAATTTAGTTTTAAAAACTATTATATGGACAAGGAGGTCTATACTACTATTCCAATAAGTTCAAAATTCATCACGTGTGTGTCGGAGGTTCTTCTTAAAACATAATTGGTACTTGGTAACTCAGCTAAGTAGTGAAAGGCCGAGTACTCGGTAACTCGGTACTCGGCCAAAGTGCTACTCGGTACGTCTCTAATTAAAAATTTTCTCAATGACTTCAACTCTAATGAAGGGTATGCAAAAAAAAAAAAATCAAGATTTGCTTCGAGAATGAAGTTTTTATCAATGAACTGTTCAGATTTGATGAGCAATATATTTTGTAAGTTTAAAAATTGAAATTTTTTGAAATAAAAGTCTCGCATTAGTATAAAAAAGTAAATTCTGGAAGAACCGACATTCAAGTGAAATGTTCAGTATTTTAGCTTATCCAAACTTGAATTCAAAGTAGTACTGTATAAGAAACTGAATGGTTGGATCCATGGACCCCATGGAAGGGACACTTATCAATTTAAAAGCTTTATCAATGAAGTAATTAAATAATTCGTAGCCATTGCCAACCATGCAAACTGCATTTGTTTTCGACAGACTCAGAAAAAATGTGTTTCGCCTGCAGAGAAGAAGGGCACTACTTTAGGAATTGTCCGAAAAGGAAAATTAATTCGAACTACAATAACTGGAAGCGTGAACAACACCGGCCAACATGAAATGGTTACGGAAAATCGCGGAAAACTGAAGAAAGTCCAAAATTCCAAAACAAGGACGGAGATGTAAGTTCTTTTCTCGCGAGCAATGACTGCAAATACAAAAACTGTTGAATTTGCGGTAGATTATGCCGCAACAGATTATTTCTGTGCTGATTACTATTGCAAAACTTTAAAAGTTTTCCCAACTCAAAAGCTGTTACTGCAGAAGGTATTACAAAAATTTGTGGTTCGGGTGACATTTCTTTGGAGATCATACAAAAGTCAGGTAATAAAACTCTTTTACCGAAAAATGTAATGTACACTTTAAATATGTCGCAATATTTGATTTTCGGTAGATTAATTGACAAAGCTGGTTTTTCATTAAAAATTAAAAACAGTAAAGCTGTAATAAGAAAACCGAATGATCAGTTTTTCGTAGAAGCACCTTTGGTAAATAATTTTTACATTTTAAAAGCAAATTCAAGTGTAAAAACTTCTGAAATTCGTATTACTGTGAAGAATTCAATCATGTTAATGCATAAATGATATGGGCATCAAAATGCTTAAGCTTTAAAGAGCTTCAGTAAATTCAGAAAATGTTTACAGTTTAGAAAACTTAAGTGGTAAAATTGAAAATTGTGACATTTGTCAAACTTTAAAGTCCACTAGAGCTAGTTTCAAAAGTATAAATAAGATTACTACTTATAGTGTGTTGGAACCAATGCATTTAGATTTATTTGGCCCTACTGCAGTAAAATCTTTAGTTTTTAATAAAAATTATTTTTTATATGAAGAAATTTTATTTCTATCAGTTTTGCAAAGATCCCTAAGCATGTCGAACAACGATATCGTAAAACTACCGATACTATATCACTATGTTACAGAATCACGATATTCTATGATGTCTGATCCAGCACAGGGTGTGATATACTGCGATATTGTATACGACATTGTAACAAAGTAAAAACGATATCTCTGCACTATTGATTTGCTAATATCTTCCTATATCGTTTATGCGGCATGGTGAAGATATCGTAGACTACAGTTCTGATATTCCAACATCACTTCACGTTGTCTCACTGGAGACGTAATTGATAAATGCAGTCTTTGATATTTGGCTTTTAAATCGCTTTCACAACCTAAAAACAGCGGTAATAAAAGAAAAAATACAAAAAGTGGGAAACCGCTGATCTGCAGAATATTTTTTCCTTGCAAATAACCGGAATGTGGTGAAAAGTAGGTTTTTTCCAGAGTCCAAAGTGTTCATGGAAACGGCCCGATTGGGGTGCACCTGCTTCCTAAGCATTTTAAAACAATCATCGACCAGCGTCTGGACACATGTGCTTGGATTTGTAGTCGATGCATCGGTTTAGAGAAATATTCTAAGCGGTTTTAATGATGTGGGATGTACACTGGTTTTCTGCTAGAGGTGTTAGACGCCAGAAATTTAATTAAGTCATGACACACAATAAACCAGCACTAATTTAAATACCTTCCTCCTGGGATGCAGCTTCAGAACTCTTAGAGCCGATGGAACGACCATCCTCTTTTTCTTATCGAAGGGTGGTGGAATACCTTCATACACTTTTAGACGCTCCAAAGCAGTATCACCTCGCTTTGTCTTGTGTGGCAACATGCCCCTTACTACTCTCAAAAATATTTTACCAGGAGCACGAAAGTGAAAGGGACCTCTGGCTGGATTTACGTTACATCTTTTTCGTAAGAATGCCAAATATTTCACTACAAAAAACAAAACATTTAAGTTACATAATAGAAGAAAAACCTTTGAATAAAACAATTTACTTATAACTGTCAACTCTTGATATTTCAAAGTCGTATAGCTTGAACACTAGTTTACTTCACAAGTTTTCTTGAACTTCTACAAGAAATCTAAGAAAACTTTCAATAGCTCAAACTCCAAATTGAAGTTTTATCCAGTGCTTTGGCTTCCAAGAGTTGACTGTACTGAAACATTGCAAAGATATGAGGGAAGGGGGAAAATAGCACTGGTTATTATTACAACAAAGTAGGGATGCACCGGATAGTGATTTTGCTGGGTACCGGATATCTGATGCCCCCTTACCTGCCGGATTCGCATATCCGGGCCGGAATTCCGGCATTTCGATTGCATTGCATGTTCGCATATTTTTCTACAACGCCGTTTCAAAACAATAAATCAAACTTGTTCCACATATCATTTTTTTAAAAACATAAGTACATTCAAATGTACTTTTTTAGAGCCTCTATATTTTAATTGAGGAATTGTGCTATATATAAATTAAAACATTAAAATATTGTTTTATTTTGACAGATTTTTTCGAAAGAGACAAACTTTTAGCAAAATTTAATTCTGTATGTAATGTACACATGGTTTAAACTTTTAATTATTCACAGTTGAAATCTTAAAGGTCGTATAATGAGTCGTATTTGTTATTAGATTTGCGGGACGTGTAGAAATTTTTTTAAACTTCATCAAAAAGTAATACATTTTCTTGTTTCCAATTTAGAAATAACAAAAAATAAAACTTTGCTTTGAAATCATTTGGTACAGATGTGATATACCCCCCCCCCCCCCATTCGGCAACATCCGATTTTTTGCACAAAATTGAAATATTTTTCTCGCCAATGAGGTGATAAATTTTTAAGCATGGCATCCCTGGTGAAACTAACCTGCGGTTGGCAACGCGAAGGCAAACTTGTTCGAACTTGTTTACTTGGGTTCTTGGTTTTACGCAGGAGAGATACGTGTTGTTTTGTGCAATATACCTTACAGGAATGCTTATTTTGTGTTAGTTTAGATTCAGTAGTTGTGTTTTGAAGTAAAAACATTAGAAAATGCCAGTTTCTTCAAACTTGAAGGTTAATTAAAAGTTAACTCCAACGTGGTGTGTATCTGTAACGCGCCATTGTCAGATGATGTTTTGTTTTGGACTGAGTGTGAGGATTTATACCATAAAAAGGTAAGTTCTTTATTTTAGAATTCACATAAAAATTCTCACTTCGGAAATTCTTTGTTTTTTACAAATCCTTGAGGGGTTCTTGTAGCTTTTAACTTTATTTTTACTGTATGTTAATTAATTTTACAAAAATAGTCCGGTTATTTTGTTCTAAAAGTTAATTCTTATCGATGCCACGAATTATGTAGACATTAACGTGCCTCCTTTAGGTACTGAATTTTATGTTAACAATTGAAAGTTCTTTCGGTTGTACTCTTAAAAATGCTGAATTTTATTAATAAATCTGCACAATAATGGTGCATATTTCACACTTAAAACTGTGTCATTATTGTACACTGAACGGAAGGAGCCACCCTTGGGTGTACATACACATGAATATGCATAATATACATAATTGTGACCATACTCCGACTGTAATGTATATTAACAGTCGGAGGGATAACGGACCGAGCGGAGCGAGGTCCTGGCGAGCCAGAGGTTTCATAGTACTTTCGTAATGAGACCGAGGCAGGGCCGGCGAGCCGAGGTCTCATTACGAAAGTACTATGAGACCGAGGGCTCGTATCCCGGAGAAATGATGAAAAAACAATTAATGCATTCATTTCGACTTGTAATGAATACAATAATTTATTTCATTGTATTTTAATATGTTTACAAAAAACCCCGGCCCTGTACATTTTTGAAGCATATATTCGTGATGTTTTTTGTTGTGCTTTTATGTTGTTTTTATATATATTGTGTTCTGAAGTGCTTTGATCATGTTTTTTATCTGATTTTTTTCCTGTTGGCGCTAAAATAGCATCGCTAAGAACGATGTGTGACATATGTCGTCATACATCGTTTTCTTGGCGACGCTTTCTTGGCGCCAACAGGAAAAAGTCGCCAAGGGTGGGGTATATCACATCAGTTCCAATCATTTTTATTACAGATAATACACATGTAAAATTCTTGTAACATACAAGTTAAAAAAGAAAATATTAAAACAGGGCCAGTTTGACTCAAAAAACAAATAAACTTAAATAATCAACTTAAAATTTTACTTTAATTCCAGAAATAAAGGTACATTTTCTCTAAAGATGCAAATTAGCATCTTAAATACACGGGTGCCCCCCCTAAGAGCAAGGGTTCATCCCCTAAAAACCATAAATACTCCCTCCCCCCCCCATATTGGTTTCTTGATGGTTCTTCATCCTTTTAGTATTGCAGAAAACAAAAAGTTTCCACACCGTACTACTCTAAACATTGCTTTGTTTTAGTGCAACTGTTCCGCATTTTTCATTAGTTTCTTTCATTCTTTGTTTTAATGTTCATGAGATATAATGGCAACAAAGCGTGCATTATTAAACTATTAATACACTGTAACTATATTATCGCTTTATTTACATGTCTCTCTCCCATTGACCATTAATTTTGTACATCGTAACAGAGTTTTATGTTGAATAATACAGCTTTTTTATGCAAGAAACGGTAATATATAGTTAAGAAATGGTTCAAAATAGTGTGAGAGGTGTTTACAAATGCCTAAAATTTTTTAGTGTGTTTCTAAAAATCCGAATTCATACATTTTTCTACTACGCTTACGTGAGAGGAGTAGTGGAATGCATTCCTCCCGCAAGTCGGAACTTGACTGTATTTTAATTTTCAACAACCCAACTTCAAGCGCTTTGATATGAACCATTTCAAGGTCGACTTTTCACTTCAGCGTGTTAAAGCAGAGAGAGTAATGCCAGAAGCTAGGTTTGAAGAGGAATGGTTGTTTTTGAAGCAGCAATTAAAAGAGAAAGCATCATCGAAAAGTTTATGAAACAGTGAAAGCTTTAACTGGAATTTTTGCAAAAGTAAATTCAAAATTAAATCCTCATTTTGTACTAGATAAGGCCACATCAATCCCGGATATCTCACACATTTTTACCGGATAACTGCCCGGATATCCTGCAAAAAACTGTCTGATATCCGGAGTGGCTTGCCGGATCGGATACCTCATAGTTCCGGATAGTTAAAAAATAAGCCAGATAGGCCGGATACCAGATAGTTACCGGATATCCGGTGCATCCCTACAACAAAGTATATACACTCTCATGGGAAAAATAAAGAGGAACAGAATGCATTTTTATCGTCAAAACGTAAAAGTTGACTAGTATCTTTTTTTAAATCAGAAAAGTCAAATTATTTTATTTTTTTAATTGTCAAAAAATGCAGTTATTAATTACTTTACACTAATAAACATTAGGGTGTACCTCCCCCTCCCCCGAAAAAAATTAACTTTCAACAGTTGAAAGTCTCACCCTCTAAAAAGTTTCCTATAGTGGACATTAAACCATTGGTAAAATTTTATAACTCTGCGAAAATGTTTAGAGGTCCCCCAAGAGTATTGAATTTTGCCTAACTGTCCCAATTTTAGCAAAATTTCACTAAAACAAGGGTTTACGCCCACCAGCGCCCCCTACATTATTTTTAAATGCAACCATTTATACATATACTAATACCTAATTTGCATCGATGTTTAAAAACACCGATGTTAGAAATTAAAACATTAGTTGTATTGATACATTGACCAAAAAACATCTATGTTTCCAAACATCGATCTTTTTATCAATGTATAACATACATTTTTGAATGTACTACCCTAATTTAAGCAGTACAAAAGAATAGGTACCTGACCAATATATTGAAGATACTGAACCTCAAATCATGAGTATAATTTAAAAAGAAAAATTTCGCAACAGCTTGGTATTATAGCAGGACAAAATTGATAAGAAGACAAGCACCGATTAGTACAAACTAGTGATTGTAATAAGGAAGTATTTTCAATCTGAATGTAACTAAAAATAAATTTACATTAAAAAGAATCTAAGAAAAATTTATCATAGCACTTACTGCCAGTTGAATGATGAGAAAAAGTTTGTGCTAATTATTTTAAAAATACAAAATTATTCAAACAATTATTTTTAAGAGCAAGAAATGTGTTGTACTCTTAGTTAATAATTAAACACAAATTGTAAGTAGTAGAGGGACGATTTGTTGGGAGAAATCTAAAAGTAACCCTGGGTATTGGTGTTGACGGTTTGGAGAAAAAGAAGTTTGTTTACTTTGTCCAAACTTACAATTCTCTGAAGTGAGTGGTTTTTGCATAAAATAAAATATCAAATAGCTCTTTATGTTATGACAGCACTTGACAATGTATTCCCCTTTATTCATTTGTAGTAAGACACCTTTACAAGGTACATGCAAAATTACAAAAGAAATAAACTTACATTTGTTTCTGAAAAAGCTTCCTGAAATGTTGATTCCTTCACATCTCACAACAACAACTCTTTGACCTAAGACAAATTTTAAAAAATTTCACAAAAATTGGACTTTTCAGAAAAAAAAATTTTAATTATTCTCACAAATTAGCATTTTTTAAACAAACATTTTGCCTACACACAGTGAAGCACCGTTTATACGTTTTTGAAGGGACCGTATGAGAAAAGCGTATAAATGAAAAAACGTATAATAGGTATATGTTAATGTGTATATTAAACTCTGCAGGGACCAATTTAAAAAACGTGTAAGTAATAAAAACATATAAAAGAGAAACTTATAAATAGTGCTTCACTGTACTTTCAAGTGCTTAAATTCAGGAGAGGATCAAAGAACCGTGAAATTTCTTAAATAGCCTTTAAATTATCTAGGCAGAAGTACTTCGAAACCCACTAAAAGCTAAAGTGTTATCAATACAGGAAAACCTGTGTAAGTTGACCACTTGCGGTGCACTACTTTAGTGGTCAACTTAAACATGTGGTCAACTTTACACATTTTACCGAACTTTACACCCTATTTTTTTTACATATGTAACACCACTTTCATACTTTGCTATAAAAAATTTTTAAAAAATTATTTTGTTTCTTTCATACAACTTTTTATTTTTGTGAAATTGTATGGCTAACAAAGATTGACTGTGTTGCTATGAGTTAGCATACTTGCCAACCTTCGAAGGAAAAAAAAACAGGAGATTCCACTAGAGGCCATGATTCACCAGCGCCATATCTTCAGAACAGTTATTAAATTATGGTTTTAAATAACTAACATGAATACTAAATTTAATATCAAATGGGGATTTTTTGCAGATATAAGCTAATTGGTAGCAGCAAGAAAAATAGGACCAAGGAGAATTTGCTTAAAGCTTTGTACATTCCCAGTCTTCACCAAAAAGTAGCTACCAAAATTAGTTAAAATCTGAAGGAAAAAAAATCAATACATAGTGAAAATAAAATATAAAACAAGTAGGTATAGGGTAGCACATAGTAAAACAATTCCAAACTTTCAAAATAATTAAAATATTTTCAAGATGCAAAAGGATTGAAATCTGCTACAATATTCGGCAAAGCATGTGCTTCGTTGAACATGCAACATGGAAAGCTTCCAAAAAATTTACTAAATTTGTTATTAATTGGAAAAATTCTTATTCACTGACATTGGTAGATGACTAGAAAGGGGCGCCAGTTATTGAGAAGAAAGTGAAACTTTTTCACGATTAAATGAAAAAAAAACTGCAAAAACGGGAGAAAATTGTAAAACACAGGAAATTCGGATATGGAAGCTAAAGACGGGAGTTCCCGTTAAAAACAGTGATGACCGCATGTGAATGTTTTCCCTTGACAGTGGAAATGGAAAACAACCAGAAAATGTTTTAGAGAATTTAATACTTTCTGAAAAGTAATGATAAATGGAATATATGAACATATTACTTGAGTACAAACATGCTGGACTAATATTTACTGTTTATGTAAAGTTCTGTTTCTGCCTGCAAAAAAATTTAGAGCTTGGGCCCAGTCAATCCCTAAATGGTCTTACTTGGTTAGATACCTTCAAAAATTTCTTAATAAATATTATGTTGGCCTTAATACAACTTAATACTTCACTTGTAAAACTTGGAATGAAAAAACATGCCTGATTATTTATAATCTATAAAAATGAGAATTGTTTAGTTGCACTTGCATGTTTCACCCAGTTTATTACAAAACTGTTTGATGCATCCTATGAAGAATGATATAAATCATTGCCACTCAAACTGCATCTTTTTCTTTAGCAAGGTCAAAGGAAGGTTATATTAACAAGATTGTTAATACCTGTTGGCGCTAGCCTTGCGTAGGGTTTGTCGGACAATAAGATAGCAAGCAAGAGAAAAATAAAATGAGTACATTGCATTAAACATCAGACAATTGAACAAAAATATTCAATATAGTAAACTCCCAATTATTCTGCTTATCCACAGCTTTTCACATTATAAAAATTTAAAAAGATTAACGGACCAAGATTAACTTGATTGTAGATAATCGCACACATTTAACTAAAGAAGTGCAAAATATATTTCCAGACATTTCTATTTCTTTCTTACCCCTACATTCCAATGAAATTAGACTTTCCATAGTCATCGAAGCCAGTTTATAGTTAAAAACATGGTTTTTATATCTCTCCTTTTTATTGCTTCAAATCTACACTACTTATGTGCATAATAGAGTGACCCGATCAGTCTTGTTCAAAAAACTTTCCTACCCTATGTATTTTTGGTGCAAACTAGCTGGATCTGATTCAGGTTAATCTGTTTGTACCATTTGCTTGCGTATGCATCTAATCCACTTGCAATGAGCGATCCCTTTTCAGCTTTTTTACAAACATTTTTCCTGCCGTTTTTATTTTAACTATTGTTTAAATGCATGTGAACTTTATTGGTCTTTTTAAAGCCATACTTGACAACCTTCGAAAAAAAAAACAGGAGATTCCACCAGAGGTATATAGGTGATTCACCAGCAACATATCTTCAAAACATAATTATTAATTGTGCTTTTAAATAAAATGAATACTAAATTTAAAGTAAAATGGGGATTTTCCGCAGATGTAAGCTAATTGGTAGCAGCAAGAAAAACATACTGCAAAGGAAAAACCTAATAATAAGTAGTGAACTTGCTTAAAGTTCTATGCATTCCCCAGTCTTCTAGAAAAGTAGCTACCAGAATTTAATTCCTAAAATCCGAAAGAAAAAAAATCAACATATAACGAAAATATTATATATATAATAAATAGGTATAGGGGGTAGCACATGTTAAAATAACTTCAAACTTTCAAAATAATTGAAATATTTTCAAGATGCAGAAAGATGGAAATCTGTTGCAATTTTCGGCAGAGAATGTGCTTCGTTGAACATGCAATGTGGAAAGCTTCCAAAAAATTAATTTTTACTAATGGAGTTATTAATTGAAAAAATTTTTATTCCATGACATTGGTAAACTAGAAAGGGGCGTCATCTATTGAGAAGAAAGTGAAACTTTTTTATGATTGACTGAAAAAACGGGAGAAAATCGTAAAAAACGGAAAATCGGGAGATGGAAGCAAAAAAACGGGAGTCTCCCGTTAAAAACAGTAGAGTTGGCAAGTATGTAATGCTATCCCATACATTAAAATAGTTTTTTACTTACTTTGTGGAGTGACTGGGAAATTCGCTTATACTTGGTTATCGTACCACCTTGTTCTGCAGAAGAGTTTACTGTATGGGAGAGTGGTAATGAATAAGCCAATTTTTGGTTTTTAATTTTAATTTTTTTCTAATACTTTTTTTTTAGCTTAGAATTCGCTCTTTTGTTACTTTATTTGGAAATATAAATAAAGTCATAAAAGTTGAATTAGAAAATGTCTATGATAAATGATAATAAAAAAAAAAAAAGAAATTTGGCCCATTCATGCCCACCCATGGGGCGAATGGGCCATTAAGGGAATGAATAGGCCACTATATGAATTCAATGAAAACATGTGGAATTGGTCAATAAACCTATTCTATCAAGACCATAATCTAAATCTATGACAGCAATTCATGTTCCATCCATAACCATGATGTAGTCGCCCATTCAGCCCCACTTATACTTCTGGAGTATATTCAGGTTTTTTTTTTAATACATAAAATTCAAATAACATCAAAATACTTCTTACAATTAGTTTACAGTTGTGGAAAGACTTGCTAATACACATATATGCTGTGAAATAACATACTTTTTAGCTAGTATTTATTTTTCTGAAAAGGGAAAAAATTACTTTTCAATCAGATTCTTGACCATCCTACTCTAGTGGAAAAATTGCTTCTCTAACAATTGAAAACTGGATTAATTTAGTAGAACAAATAGCTCTATCTATTAGTGGCATCTAAAATAATTTTATGCAAATACTTTTTCATATTTTGTTAGTGGCCCATTCATTACACACCTCTCCGACCTTTCTTTTCTCTTGCTTGTTGAATAGCAACATAATCACTTTCTTAAATCATGCATCATAATTTTTAATTATTAGTAATAAATCCAAATGACTGTTCAAATACAACATGTGAATCATTGTATAGCCATTAAATTCATCAACAATGTTTAAAACAGTATTGTTTGATGCATCCTATGAAGAATGATAGAAATCATTGCCACTCAAACTGCATCTCTTTCTTTTGCAAGGTCAAAGGAAGGATATCAACAAGATTGTTAACACCTGTTGGCGCTAGCCTTGCTTACTATTTTCAAAGATCATAGGGAAACAATAATTGATACAAGAACACTTGAAAATAAAAAAAATCAAATAATTATACAGTGAAAATTTATTACAACAAATAATAGTACAATGAAAATTTTGTTTCAGTTTAATTCAGAGTTAAACGGGATTTCGCAGTAGAATAATATTCCCTTTACGGGAGAAAATTACTAACAAACCTGCATTTTTGATTTTAATATCTATGCGTCTTTCTACATTCATGAGGGGGATCATGTCTCACTAGCTCTAAGGACACTTGACCAATTTATAGACTTTATAAGTATATATTTTTTTTAAATCAGTTCTACTTAGAATTATACTAATATTTTTAGTAGTGTTCCTGCTAGCCCGTTTTTGAAGGGCGCAGCGCCCTGCCCTTTTCAAAAATAAGGAATTACTCCATGTGTTTTTAAAAAGATACCACAAGCATCTTATTGGACCCAATGATATTCAGCAACTTCCTTTGCCCAGCAATCGGTCACAAAAACATCCAAGTATTGTCATTGTCCCCAGAATTTCACCCTGAAAACGGCCCCATAAATAAAAGGAGAAGCAAACAGCTAGGCAAAGAGAGTAAATGAGATTCTCAGAATTCAGACTGAGTTATCAGTTGGGTACAAAAGCAAGTTCTTCCTCCTTCCTAGGGGGGGCTTAAAAGGGTGTGGGAAGGGGTCATGTCATCTGTGAAGGGAGGAGGGAGAGATTGTTTTATTCAAGCCCCATCTTTGTCTTCTGAGAATCAACAAGGAGAGAAAACATTTCATAGTACAGTAGAGAACCAATTATCCGGGAAATTCAGGACCATCGCTGCCCCGGATATCTTAATTACCCGTTTCTCTGGATCACTAAAAAGCATTATTGGTCGATTGTTTGTATAAATCATCATAATAAATAGTTATGCATATTAAAATAAGAAGAAAACAGTTCAGAAATGCTTATAAATATCATCAAAATATTAAAAACTAATAGAGAGAATAATTTAAACACCAAAAAACTTAAATTATTCATAATACATGAGACCCTCACATTCTGTTTGGAAAAGAAAAAAATCCACCATTTTGCGATGTTTTAAAAGGAAAGAAAATGACGGGAAGGACAAAAAAAAGCTTTTGAACCTAAATGTGCGATTTTTCTAATATAGTGTACAAAAGAATTCACTTTCATGATCACGTTCACCTATCACGTTTCACGATCAACTGTCTGGAAAATTCGCGTATCTGGTTTTCAGCGTTTCCTACACTTTTGAGACGTCACTTATGCCAAATGCCTTTAACTGGAAGCCATTCAATAAAATACTGCATTAGAATGCGACAATATTCATTTCCTTAGCTTTCAGTTACGATAAAACACTAAAATTTCAGACTTACGAATGTACTTTTTTTTTTAACTTAAGAAAATATTTGGGAAGTTTTGCCCCTCACAAAGGACAACCACTTGAAGTTAGTTTTTGAAACATTTTCCGAGTTTTCCATGTGTAATATGGTGTTTATTAAGAAATCCTTCATATTCTTTTTGGTATTTCAGAAAAAAGCTTAATTTTTCAAAAAATACCAAAATAGCGTATTTTTAAAAAATGGCGGGAAAATCGGGAAAAAGTTGTTGGTTTTCTGGTTTCCCGGATAAAAGGTTCTGCACTGTATTTTCTGCTGTAGGATCAGGGGATGTCTGTTCCAGGAAAAGTAGAAGGGGTACTTGGAAAAAGTCAGAGTGAGAACACATATGACACGTGCCTTCTGCTAAAAGGAAATTTAAAGAGTTGAAAGAAAATAATATAGATGCCAGCAGATAAAATATGAAGATTAGTGAAAAAGTACATCAATATGCTTAAAACGTGCATCGCACAAAATTGTCCACCACGCTTGAGATGTCAGTCCTTTTGCATCTTATAAATATTTTGATATTTTGACAATTAGAAATTATTTTGACACATGCTGACTTATATTAGCGTATTTTATGTTTTAATTTTAAAAGGTACTTTATTTTTGAAAACATGCCAACATTGAACTCTCATTTCGCAGAAACGCGCTTCTCATCTTTGAGATTTATATCCTTTTCCATCTTGTAAATATTGTAATATATTTGACAATCGGAAGTTGGTTTGACATATGCAATCCAAGATTAGCTTATTTTATGTTTTATTTCAATAAATCATAACACTATTTTTGGGATGTTTCACGAAAAAATACATCCAGTGTTTGAGATTTCAATCCGTTGCATCTTGCAAGTATTTCAGTTTTTAAATGGAATGTATATTTTAACATGTTCGACTTTAATTAGCATATATTGTTTTTCATTTTAAATTGTTTTTGTTTTTAGTCTTGTCTATTAATTATTGCAAACAGGATTTTAATCATTATTTCCTCATTAGTTATTGCTGATTTTTTGCAAAAAATAAAAATTTAAACAAATGAGCTCACAATATTTTAATTTGTTTGGCTTGAAATGCAATCTTTTTTAAAAAGTTTAATTTACATTCATCATGATTTTGATGTCTACTCAAATATTTCATGGTATAATGCAGATTACTAGGGAGGTAGGAAGGGGAGATCCGTAATTAAATATTTTTCTTCTTACATTGCAATTCAAAGGATTTTGAAATGCCTCAAGTTTTTACTCTTACAGAATAAGTAGTCAAATTTATAACCCAAAATGATGTTGAAAAACACCCAAAAGTCAAATTTCAGCATAAGCTAAATGCTCTTCAGGGAGTGGAGAAAATGTGCTTAGCCAAGCGAACCCTTTTCTCAAGACAAGTGACTCTGGATAATATCACTATATTTAATTCTGAAGTCAGTGGTGGCCATCAAAGAGGGGGGGGGGGCTCCATGGTGCAGACTACAGTTTGAATTTTTGCAAGGTGTTTTAAATTGTCGGGGGACGCCCAAGTAGTTTTTTAGTGGGTGCGTCATTGCTTTGTTTGGGGGGGGGGTGCACTACGTTGAATAGTGCCCTATTTATGATGAGTGCCCCTTTCATAGACCAGCACCCTGCCCTTTTTTTCTCTAGAGTGAAAACTAATGAAGATGACCGACAATGATCCCTTTACACACTACAAAAAATGTCAAGACTAAAAAATGAAGATCTCAATACAGAAAACTAAATCGATGGTATTCCGGGAAAGGATTTGGTAAGAAGTAAAATCGTCCTCAACAACCAAATTATTGAACAAGGTCAAAATTTCAATTACGTTGGCTGCAACATTTCATACCAACATGATTCTGATATCCAGAACAAAGTTTTTAAGTTCCAACATATTTGTGGTACGCTGATAAGAACCTTAAAAGGAAAGACAAGAAGAGAAACTCGGATGAAATGCTATGGGGTTATGGCAGTGCTCGGAAATAAGGACCATGAACTCCTAGATAACAAAAAGAATTCAGACGGTGGAGTTGCGATTTCTCTGAGCGGTCAAACATTGCATCATCCTAGACAAAATAAGAAGCGAAGATATACGAAAAGAATTATAGATCTACAGCTTTAACGGAAAAATTACCGATTATCGTATCAAATGGAGAGACCACGCACGAAGAATGTGGAGACTACCAAGGGCTGTCTACTACTATCAACCCAAAGGCTAACAAGACTGCGACCGACCTATAAAGTGGTGGGCAGACCAGGAAGCAAGAACAGGCTGAAAGCCTAATCCATGAAGATGAGAAACTTTCCTGGATTTTAGAAAGTTAAATTCTGAACAAAAATGATTCAAAAGCTCTTACTTTGTAATTCTATTCTCAGTATACATGCTTTTAATGGCTTATAGGTGCATAGCGTAAATATTTATTTTCTAAAAGATATTGGCATCCAAAGTGGCTATCAAAATTGTTCACATGAAAAGTAGCCTATTTTTAATTCACTGTATCTCAAGTTCGTCCTATTGCATCTTCTCTTCGTTGGTAGCATGTAGAAAAAGATATTATTTCACACAGAAATATTTTATTCTGTTGTAATATTTTAGCGGCCCTTTTACTTTAAAATATCTGAGCGGCCGCACAGTTTGCCACCCCATAAGCTTCTGCAGAATTTTTTCAAAATCAGTCTTTAAAACACATTTCAGACTCTCTTGGACGATAGTCTTCTGAAATGTTTTCAAATTGAAGTTCTGAAAACACAATTTTGATTTATATTTTGATGGAATGTGTTGTCTCTAAAGGAAATATTTCAAGCTTGAAGGTCTATAGATGAATTTTTTTTAAGTCACGTTAACGGAACAGACAGCGCTTGAGGACTCCCTACAAAATTTGACAATAAAGCTAGTAAAGCAATATCAAGTTTTTTTAATGATATTGTTAGGGGAATTATTCTGGATCCTTCCATCCTAAAAACATATTTTAAAGCTCACTTAGGTGACGATAAATATAGAAAGGTGTAGTTTCACACTAAAAGTAGTTTGAAATTGAAACGCCAAAATAAAATTTTATTTTATGTTCGTCCAAATAAGGGGTGAAGATCATGTTAATTGGGGGAAGAAAAAAAAAGCTAGAAAATTCTCCAGAAATTTTCGAAAATAGTGTATTAAAAATGCCATTTTAAGTAATCTTTGATGATATCCGAGTCTCACTCAACAAAATTTTCTGAAACTAGAGGCCTGAAAACAGTATTAAGCTCTCTTTGTAAAAGTATTGCAGTATTTAAGATCTCCGAAAATTAGGTTTTATCCAGCGCGAGTTCTGATCTCATTGGGGGAGGGGGCTATAGCCCTGCTAGCTAAAGCTGAAAATTAGCGGTCGCCACGTGGCGATTAAAGTCACAAAAAAGGCAATTAAAAAATGTGTCATCAATCGCCACTCCGTCGCCTCTCTTGCTCAGTCACTCTACAAATTCATTTTTCTTAAGATTTAAAATACCGTAAAACCTCGAAAGTACCCCACCCAGGGGCGGCATTTCAGCATTTCGTTTGGGGGGTTTCGGAGTTTCTTAAATATGTATTACAACAGTGCGGTCCCAAACACACATTAGCTAACAGGAAGTGGTCATAAAATCGGTTTAATATGAATAAAAATTAGTGTTAAGAAACAATTAAAATTTTGATTCATTTTCTAATAAGTTGTTATATAAAACATGTCGATATTAAAGTTCTTATACCTTTTGGAAAAGTTTTAATGCATGATTTTTGGAATTCGGAAGAGCAGGGGAGTCGTGTTATTAAGTTATCAGTGCCCAGTGTCATGCTGTTTTGCCAGTACAGCTAAATAGAAAAGATGGTGAGAATGCTCATGCCCTTTAGCATTATGATTTTTTGCTCATTGTGCTTTGAAAATAATTCTCTAACCTCCTGAGACATAAAAAATCTTTCTCTACTAGCTGAGCTAATTAGAATTGTTAAAAAATAATTGAAGTAACAAAACGACGTATGAAAACAATTTTTATATCCCTCACTTCAAAATCACCCAGGCAACTTCAAAAACTATTTTAGACTGATGAGTCCATAATAAGGACGAAACTGCAGTCTCTGGATGTGATAACCGGTCTTGTCGGTATATTGCTTGTAATTTTTCTTGCCTCATGCTAACATTTTTACTCATAATTCAAACATTTTATTTTTTGTTTTCAAAATCCAATTCAGATGATATAGAGCCAACCATACAGAAAAATAATTATTATCAAATCTTGTTTTAATTTCACTCGAAACTGAAGTTATTATTTCATACAAAATATTAAAATATCAATGTTTGACTTCACATCAAGTGGATTTATTTTTCGCCTTTTTAAAATTGGTTCGGAGGAAGAATTTTTTTGAAAAGTTTCACGCTTGATTGAAATGTACATCTATGTAAAATCTATTTTCAGTTTCAGTTGTAGATTGAACTATGGTAATTTGGAGCACAGATCAATTGCAGATTGAACTGTGGCTTGAATAGTCCGAAATTTAGGGTTGCGGACTAAAGATGTTTTGATAGTAAAGCATTTTTCAAAAATTTTCCTCAATACAAATTGAAGAAAAATTCAAACACGGTCACACATGCTAAAGGGCATGAGCTTTTTCACCATTGAAAGAATCGTTTTGCAATAATTCTTTCAGTCGTCAAATCACTGCTTTGAAGTTATCGAAAAATGTTTTTATGGTTTTAACTCTTGAAGACCATTTTGTGTCACTCCGAGAGTGCATAATTATAGAGCCCCATAAAAGGTATTTGTTGATATGTTTTTTTTTTTTTTTTAATTCAATAATCACATGCATTTTTAGGAAGTTTCTATGAAAGCATATAATGCATTGAGCAGCTGAAACGTGTTTCTAGCAGAAGAAAGCGATGAACACCATAGACTAATAATAAGAGTAGACCGAGCTTTCTCATTCTTGCTGATAAAGAAAATTGGTTCATAGATGTATCACGTGACTAGTGGAAGGGCTTGGCGAAGACTTTGGCAGCATGGTTGCTAGATGGCAGCATTATCTATTGTTTGGCACTCGACATGTATTTTAAGACAATGTGTTTTCATTAAAAAAAACTTACAGGTGCAGAGATTGAACTGTTTTTCTTTTAGTTATGCATTATTTTGACATAAGTAATAGTTTTTGATCAATTTTCGGTAACTTATTTCATTTGGAGCTGTCAGCGTTGGCGTGAACGAAATGGCGTAAGCGTTTTGCGTTAACGCAAAAATGTACTAATCGGTATCTTAAATTGAAACTGTAGGTAAAAATCTTACCGTTTGCTAATTTTTCTTGGTCGCTTGCATCTTTTATTGCTTAGAGAGTTATTGAAATTGACTAAAGAAAATGCACAATGCTATCTAAACGAAAAACTCACTATATTAACAAAATATTTACAACTTAGAATAACAAATTTACAAATCGGACTCCATAAAAGATCATTCTTCCGTGTTCCATCAATTCTATTTATTTTATTTCGCGCTGGCGTTGATCGTCTGCTACGATTAACGCCCGATGTTGCTAGGATATCCACCAGTCACATGGTTTGGTTTATGAGCAAGAAAAGGGTTGCCATAGCTCGGTCTACTCTTATTATTAGTCTATGATGAACACCCATTAAATAAATGTACACTTAAAAAATAAGCATTAAAAAGTGAATGTAAAATATCAAGGAATTTTCTTGTGAAAACCTTGTAGCCACACCTCTTTGCATGAGGCTCTCATATTGGACATACCATCGTTATACTGGGCATACAAGTATGAAATATTTAGCCTATATGAGGAAATGTCTTCTTTAGTTAAAATTAACCATGGTTCTCTATCAGCTTTCTACGTTCTTAAAAGGTCGGAAAATGCTTCATGAATTTATTTACTTCATGAAGTCATCATCCAATTAACGAAAAACACTTTTTCTAGTTTGAGAATGTGTCGAGTGCCATCAAATAGTTACTAAGAACCAGCCAATTTTTTTAAAATGAACATTGATTTCCGACTTACAAAAATGGAATGCACCCACAGGGGTCAAAGAGGTCCTATATATCCTATATTTTCAAAAAAAGTATGAAAATCGTCCTATATTTCCTATATTTTTGGAAAATGTGCTATATTTCCTATATTCCTGTTTTTTTTATCCAATTTCTTTCTTTGAAACAACAGTAAATAAACTATCTGACTTCGGAGTTTTCGTCGAAAGTACGTGTGCAAACAAATTTCAAATTAAAAAACGCAACTCACTAAATCCTGCAACAGGCATCTTCTCTCATTGGCTACAGCAATATGACGTCACTGTAATGGGTGGAGTTTCGAGAACGAATTCTGAAGTTGGTTTTAGAATTTTGCGTTGGGGGCAACACCAGTTTGTTTCGTTTTCCAGCGTGGTTTTTTGTTTTCGCGGGTATATTTTTGTGTTCAGTGCATTTTCTGTCTGGAATGTTCTAATAGTCTTTTTGTGGAATTTTATAGAACAAAATATCTGTATATTTGTGCTACAAAACATTGGTTATTTCCTGTTAGTTCTCAAGACAAAGACGGTTTTTATTTATTTATGTAAGCTATGTTTATGACACTTCTATCCCTGCAAAAAGTGTGAGTTGCTGTGTTAATTATCAATAAATTTCACTTTGTTCTTTCTTTTTTTTTGTCTACAAAGTACACTTTTTTCAAAAATTATTCTTTCAACAACAGGAAAGTCATTTCAGGTGTAAGTTATAATTTTGTTTGAGGGTTTTTTTTAAACAAAATCATTGATAAGAATAAATAAATAATATGTATGTATTATTTCTTTTTTCATAGCGAAACTATTCATATAATGTGTCCTATATTTTTTATGGAAAATGTCCTATATGTGACAAGTCAATCTACCCCTGCACCCATTTTCTATCATTCTATTCAAAAAAAAATTGGGGGTGCGAACGCCCCCTCTTGACCCCCCTATTTGCCGCCCCTGACCCCACCCCATTTTCAAAACTTGTAAATTTGAGGAGAGGGGGTTATTAGAGATCTTTTTGAAAAATTAGCCAATATAATTGTTTTTAATAGCATTAATTTTAGAGTACAGAAACGAAATAAGTAAATAACAGTTAATATTGATGAAGAGTGAGAAATTAATCAAATCCTTTCATTATTCTCCTGTTATAATAAATTGCACATGAGTGCCTTTTATTTGAAAGGATTTTGCACAAGGATTTTTGCAAGTTGGCAAATCCTCTACAATTTATTGCTTGAAAATTCATCATGTGCTTAATGTAAGCAGTGAACCAAACCAAATCTGGCTAATGACAGTGTGAAAATTTATAAGAAACATTATCAATATTAAAATCTATGTTGAAAGTGCAGAAAAATAACCAAAATTGCAGACTTGGAGCAACAATGAACCCTTAACTAATGCAAAAAAGTGAGCTTTTACGTTACATATTTTTATATTGGGGGAAAAAAGTAAATTAAAGTATTACATACAATTTCAAAAAAAAAAAAAGGCAGAATGAATGTATGAGGAAAGTATTTCACTTACCATTCAACAGGGTTTTTGCAGTAATAGCTGCTAACCTTCCAAGGAGATGACCCCTACCATCAATGATGATGGGCTGTCAATAAAATTTCAAGACATTTTTATAATGCATATTACGTTACTGAAAGGAACATTAAGACAATATAATCAGGAGTATTTATAAGTACCCTTTTAGCAGAACATATATTAACACAGTGAAAAGGATTGCCCCAGTACTAATTTCGATTGAAAGATGTTACGTTACAGCAGCTCTAAGAGCACAATTGTCGTAAGTAAAGAAACTTAAAATAACTACCGTGAAACAATATAAATATATACTGCAATAAAAATATTAACCGAAAAATGGCGTTTACTAGCTATTAGGCCTAAATGTTAAAGAAAATCTAAAACGAAAGAAAACAACTAAGTAATACGGGGCATATACAGTAAGGAAAAAAAAACTACCATATAATTTCATAACCAGTCATGAAAAGCTTCTTAGACATGTATAACATTTCAATATCACAAAACATGTACCAATAATGTACAACACCAGTAAGAAACTTACCACGTGTACCTAGCATTGTAAGAACTTTAAAAGAATTATGCGCGAGTATTGGAACGCAACATTTAAAATATAGGTAAATATATATGAACAAATAAAAAACAATAATACATACTTTTTCTGAAAATCCAGTCATTGTTATAACTTGAATTGCGAGGCCAACTCGCCGACGAATTTTGCAATTTACACGAGTTGAAGTTTTAAGTGTTGCCAAAACAAACAGCGAAAATTTGCGATAATAAATCTCAACCAACAAGTCATGGCTACAATCGATCCACTATCCAACAGGGAGAGATGATTAATGAATGTACTTTTATCTCCCTGGTAAGTGTTTTGGAACAGATAAAGCCCTGTAAAAACAATTTTAGATTTCCTTTAGAAACTCCAAAGGAAAATGCAGAGGACTACCCGCGAATTTTCTTTGTTATTGGGAGCATTTTTACATATTTTTACTAAAAATTCCGAAAGGTCTCTCGAAAAACTAGAAAATTATCCTTAAAAACAACACTCTAAAACTTTTGCTTGCGCGACCTTTTATTAATGAGCTAAAATTGCGTAAAAATGTCAATGGAAAAATCTGCCCATGCCCCTACTTCAGTTGTTATCATTATAATAATTTACCAGGACTGCCAATCCCCATCAAGTGTTGGGCCACCCTCAATTTTACTAAACAACCCCCCTTCCCTCAAAAAAAAAAATACACGGCTCCCTATTAATCAAGAGACTGAAGTCCTTTAAAGATAAGTTCCCTGATAATATCCCCAGTAGCACAACAATTTTGGCCAATATCGGTTGAGTATTGGCCAAACCTGGTATGCGTCGTCGTATGTCGGACGATTTTACCCGATTTTGGCCAATACTGGGCAGTATTGGCATCCCGATACTGAAAAAGTGGAAAGGCTTTATAAAACGTTTTTTAAAAAGAAACTTTGTGTTTAACATAAAGGTAGAACTGTTCTAAGACTTTTTCTAGTAGATTTGGTATTTGAAACTCCTGATTAAAGAAACTGCCAGACCTCGCTATTGGCCGATCTAGTCCAATACTGTATAGGCTTGGCCAACTGATACTGGTCAAATCAGAAAAACTTAATCAACGGTTACTTTTCAGAACATTTCGCAATTTCCTCCCAAAAGAATAACATGAATAACAGATATTTTGACGAAATTTAGCACTGCAAAAATATATTTGGAAATTTACGCTTCCTGTCTAATGTCCAATGCTGTCCGATACTCAGCAACATTGGCCATATCAATTATTAAAGTGCATTCAAAACAGTTTTCTTGCAAAGCATTTTGAAATTTAATGCGTGGGTACAATTGGGAGAAGTTATTTTCCAATAACTTCGGAACCTATCATCCACGATAAAGTAATCTACGGTTTTCCGCTTCATCCAACATTTGCCGATCTTATCCGATTCTATGCAGTATTGGCATTCTGAATTAAAATATTACTCTTAAAATAGTTTTTTTAGTGAATATTTTGTTCTGTAATGTGTTGATAATACTGGGAAAAATTAGACTGAAATAATTTAGGAATCTATTATCCACAAAAACGAAATGTATGGAGGTTCGGTTCTGCCGACATTGGCCGTTCGCATCCGATGCTGCGCTGTATTGGCATTCTGAATTAGAAAATTACTTTTAAAACAGATTTTTGCAAGACATTATAGATTTTTATACGTAGGTACAATGAAAAAAAAGTCATTTTACAATAATTTATCGATCTATAATACACGATACCGAAATGTACAGCGTTTATCTTCTGCCGACATTAGCCGATCGCATCCGATACTGTGCTGTATTGACAGTCGGAATTAGAAAATTACTTTTAAAACATATTTGTTGAAAAGCATTTTGAATTTTAATGTGTAGGTTCAATCAAAAAAAGTCATTTTACAATAATTTATCGACTTATATAATCCATGATACAATGTACGGCGTCCCACTTCTGTCGACATTGGCCGATCGCATCCAATACTATGCTGTATTGACATTCTGAATTAGAAAATTACTTTTAAAACAGACTTTTAGCAAGACATTTTGAATTTTAATACGTAGGTACGATAAAACAAAAAGTCATTTTACAATAATTTTACACGATACTGAAATGTACGGCGTTTTTATCTTCTGCCGACATTAGCCGATCGCATCCGATACTGTGCTGTATTGGTATTCTGAATTAGAGAATTACCTACAAAATAGTTTTCCTATTGGATCTTTGCTGCTTCTAATAAGTGGATAAAATTGAGAAAAATTATTCTGGAATAATTTAGGAATCTATTGTCCTCCGATAAAGAAATGTATGGAGTTTCGCTTTTGCCGACATTAGCCAATAGGGAAGTATTCGATTTTCTAATTTTATTTTTATTTGATAGAGTAACATGCATGAACATCATCTGCGAAAAAATTTTTACGATACGACTAATACTTTTTTTTTAAATAATTTTTTAAAGTTCACGCGCGAGTGACGTCATTTGCTTGTAAGTCCTTTGACTGACGTCACTGCCGCGCTGCGAGTCGGCGGGGTTGGCTAGGACAAAGAAGTGCTTGGCGATCTTTGGGGGAAGGCGCGGGAAAACAATGGCCTTCTAAGAGCAGCGCGCATAAAAGGCTAGTGAAAATCCTTTGCTGTCTGTAGGGTTTAATGCATTCTGCGATTGTTTTTAATTTGATTTTCTTTGTCATGGCTAGTAGAATCAATTACAAGTATTGCTTCGTTCCTGGATGCGTATCTACATCTAAAAAAACTCCTCACAAGCGATTTGTTATTGTTCCGTCCCAGCAGGATCTTCGAAAGAAGTGTTTTCAAGTGTGTTTATTAATTAAAATTTGAAAATGAACATTTGCACTTCATTTTAATTAAAAACTATGTCAAGTGAGAAATATAGTTTGAAATATATGTTCACAACTGTTCATAAATAAATGTTTAATAAGCATATGAGATATTTTTAAAAAAATGCAAGTAAACAAAGGAATTTAAACCCTGCACAATAAACTTAAATAGAAAGTAATAGATGCATTACTATTTCCATTTTAATAACAATGCAAAAACTATTAATACTTTCTTTTTAACATTCAAACTATCTTCAAATTTTAACTATTAAAAATTGATAATTTAAAAATACATTTTCAGTTTATCACCAGAAGCGTTTCTATATATACAAGACCTTTCTCACCTGCAAAAAGGTACTTATTTTATGAAATGAACACCATTTTCAAATTTATTATTTTTATCAAAAGAGCAAAAAAATATATTTTTCCTTTTTTTGCTAAGTTGCACAAAAACTCAAGGATAATTAACATGTATTAGTGGATTTAAAACAATTTTCCACAAAAAAAAAAGCAGATCAACTTTTATTGCCAACAAAGCGAAAAATTTTCATGCAAAAACTGCTCTAAAACTTAGTACTGGAATCACTTGCAGTAGGGTTGTTACAAAATGCGCGCCTCATTAAAAGCCGCCAAGTAAGAACTGGAATAGCGCTCTTACATTGTAATTTATATATTCAGATAAAAAACCATCGACACACAAATGGAAATGATCAATCTTGATAAGGGAAACTAATGCGAATAATATGAACTGCAAACATAGACGGATATGTACGTACAATTTTAAAGAATAACAATGGTGAAACTTTGTTGTCTCACTCCCCGTACTTCTAGGACATTAAATATCTCGTCCTTTCGAAAAAAGTCAAACACCATGAATGACTTTACTTGAGGAAGGTTATTGGATTGACCTTTCGTGAATCCTAGCCCCATGATGGCAAAAATGATGGGGTGCATTCGGAAACGCGGATCGGTCGCCTCGGTGCAACCGCAAGCGTTCGGAAACGCTTGCGGTGGAACCGCTGACGTCACTTAACCGCGTTCGGAAACACTGCGGTTGTTTTCTGGCGGTCGACTTGGTAGCAACCTGTGGCACCGCTGTCTGGAAGCGGTTAGCGAGATCACAAACGTCACAAGGTCTGTGTTGGCCAATCCGGTCGTGTTTCATGTTTTGATCGTAACACACGTGACTTGCCTATTATGAAAGTTACGCGTTGATTGGAGTGTCGTTTGCTGCTGAACTAGAACTACCGCGGTTTAACCACGAGCGTTCGGAAACACAGCTGTTCTACCGGAATTCCTAGAGAAATTCCAAATACGTCATAACCACACCGGACTAACCACGCGGTGTAACCGGTGGATCGTTTCCGAACGCAGCCCTGGTAAAATGCTTTAAAAAGGCTGAAAAAGACAGTGCTATTCACCTCCTGGTAGGCGCAACACGGCATGGAAATGGAGCTCTGATCGGAACAGGGAAATGACGTCAGCTGCTGACGTTTTAGGCCACACCTCTTTTTTGCGAATCGCTCTTTAAAAAATTCATAAAAAATCAATCGTTGGTTTTAAAAATCCGGCCATGGTGAATTTTTGTGTTTTGTAAGCCTGTCAACATTGTGCAATAGTTAAAATTGGAATATTTGATAGGTTGATACTTCCCTATTCCATTCGATATTGTGCTGTACATCCAGCGCTCTCTGATGACGCATGCGCAGAGCCGGGAGTTCTCTAGCTCCGCTCCGTCGAAGGACGCCATTGCTGTTGTTATTAGCTTCATTAACTTGTTCTGTGGGTAAGTTTGAAATCGTTTTGTATATTGAATAGAATTGCAAATTTTTTTAAACTAGAATTTGAAATGTGTTATACTTTTTGCATTCACTCTTTGTTCAATACACATAGTGTTCTGAATACCCGAAAAACCTTCCAAATTTGCTTGTGCTGTGTTTGTGATTGTTTTATGATGTCAATAGCGTGGGGGGGGGGGGAGGCATTTCAATTAAAACTTTTTAGCATGTGCTATCCTTTATTATAAATCGTTCCTTTTCACGTTTTGAGAATCGAGCTTTATTAACGTTATCGCTAACACTTACAAGAAAAAAAAAAAAAAAAAAGACGCCGAACTGTTTAGTTCTATATGTTACAGCTACAGTCGAACCTCGTTAAACCGCCAACCTTAGTGACGGGCCAAAAGTTGGCGAAACTCGAGGGTGGCGGTTTAACGAGGTTTCCCCCTATCCTTCATAAATGCATGGTATTAAGAAAATATAGTTAAAAATATGTATTTTCCTTCCCAACTGATCTTTGAATCATAACAGAAAATGGATTCTAAGAAAATAAATAAACAAACACAAATATTTAAAAGATAAACTTACCGGCATGAACCAGTTTAATGTTTAAAAAAATAACTATTTAAAGTGCTTTGTTTTTTTTTTTTTTTTTGTTGGGTACATAGCTCATCCACATTTTTTTCAAGACGGAGTACATTGTTAATCATTTCTCTGTCAGTTTTTTCATTTTGTTCGAAGTAGAGTCTAAGTTTTTTGACGTAATCCTGTGCTTCTTTCCCGGTGATTTTTGGTTCTGATTCCTCTTCGTCACAATCCGATTCGCTGTGATCTGATACTTCGGGAGCTTTAAAAAAATTAACTATTTCTTCATCTGTGCACACTTCAAATATTGGCTCGTCATGGTCAATGTTTAAAAATTCATCCGCATTCATTTCAAGGCTAAGCACCTCATTCGCTTCTTGAAATGTTTCATTAAAAGCTGTAATTGCAGGGTCTTGAAAAATCTGTTGGTCAACATTTGCATCGGCTCTTATCAATCCGGTATGTTTCCAACAGTTTTTGATTGTGTCCTCACTTACACAGTCCCAGGCTTTTTTTGCAAAGTAAATTGCATCTTTCAACGTAACATCACATTTACGATTTTCATTTATATCCTCCACGGTTTTCTTTACCAAAAACCGTCTGTAATGGGCCTTAAACGATTTGATAATTCCTGCATCCATTGGTTGCAGAATTCCTGTGGTGTTCGGTGGCAAAAATTCTATTCTCACATTAGAGTTTTTTTAATTTGTGGCATGGTGCATTGTCGAGAATTAACAGCACGTTTCTTTTTTGCATTTTTCGCGTTGTTAAACACATTCACCCAGTCAGTAAATTCAACTTCATTCATCCACGCCTTTTTATTGAAACGATACTTCACATAGAGTTCCGGACGAAAATTTTTAAAGCAGTGAGGCTTTTTCGCTTTACCGATGACTTCTAAAAGTCGTTTGTCACTACCATCAGCATTTGTGCAGTGCACAGTTGTTATCCTGGTTTTCTTCTTCTTCACACCTTTTTCGGCTTTATTTGAAATCGTTTTGGAGGGCATCATCGCAAAGAACAATCCAGATTCGTCCATATTGTAAACATCTTTCAAGTTGTACTCTGCAATAATTTCAGCTAGCTATGTTTTCCCAGCATTAAGTTTTGCGACATCAACTGTAGCAGTCTCACCGTGACAAGTGTGCAAACACAGGCCATTCCTTTTTTTAAATCCGTCGAGCCAACCGTTACTGTACGAAAAGTTTTCAACGTTCAGTTCTTTGCCAAAAATTTTTGCTTGTTCCTTTATAACTTCATCAGTCACAGCACCGTGATTTTCGTTCACTTGGGTTATCCACATGAGTAGAGCATTTTCCAAATTTTCGTGCTTCCCAGTTTTTATCTTCTTGACTGTATGTAATGATTTCTGTAATCCTAACCACTTTTGTTTCTCCTGCAGAATATCTCCAACGGTTCTTCGACTAACTTTTTTTTCCAGAATATCGGAGAAATGATTGGCAATAGATTGCTGGCTTGCAGCTTGATTTTTTTCCTTAAACTCACAAATTAGAATTTTTTCGTGCACGCTTAAGATAGTTTTCGACATTTTTACACTGCGAAATGAGAGAGCAGGATGTTATAGAACGCTGATACCTAAACAAGAAACAACAGTCGTTTGCAAAACCTGCATAAGATGTCAAAGGTTTAGCCTCACCCCCTCCCTCCCCCAAGCCCCAAACCAGATCCAAGAAGGGGTAGAGAACAGCTGAGTAAAGGCGAAATGTTAAAATGAAGAGTAGAAACGTGGAAGAGCTGATAAGCTCAGGTTAAGAATTCTTGGAGACGTTGAAAACAATGCTCCTTGGGGAACTGAGCTTCGCAGGGGACGGATTAATGGTTAAATGGCCAGAAAGTAAAGGTGGAGAAGAATGTTGACAGAGAGCGAAAGAAAGCTGGACAATTACCTGGTGACTAATCTAGGGAAATTTGTAAAGGGCAACACATTGTGGGTAACAAGAAGAGGCAGGTGCAAGTGATGGCACATGCATGATTTCTGTGTACGTAGTCACGCTCTAGTAAATGGTTTATCTCCTACTTTGAACTGTCTGACATTCTTTGAATAGAGGGCATTGAAAAGTATCCATTGTATAGTCTATCTTCTCTAGTCCTGCTTTCAATATGGCGGTTTAAACAGTTATTTTAACATGCTGAGTATATAGTTTCCGTGGAAAAACAATGGCGGTTGGCGGACAGTGAGGTGGCGGTTTAATGAGGGAATTTGTACTACATTCCAATACGGAATGGGTTTTTTTCAGTCTTTCTTGGCGAACTAAGAGGGTGGCGGTTTTTCGGGGGGCGGTTTAACGAGGTTCGACTGTATTTGCTTTGTTTTATATTTTCTTATCTTGCAGAGATTTCATATAGTACAGGGAAATAGCATTTTAGCTGTTTTCAGGCATCGAGCAAGATAAAAACATATAAAATATTCTTTTTTTTCCCTTGAAAATTCTTCCCGTGCTCTTGAAAAAATAAGTTAGAATATAGTTAGAATAATTGTCATTTACTGTCAAGTATAACGCTTATTTGTGAGGCGGGAATATAAATATTTAATTTATGTCAACAACCAGATAATTTATTGAACAATTCAGTTTTGAATCGGATATGTACAATTTCTGAACATTTTGAGGCTTCGAGGAAAAAAGATGCAAACTTTGATTCTTTACAATTTTTTTTTTTTTAAACAGTGATGTTTTGATGAAAATAATTTCATGAATTCACAAATATTTTCAATATTTCAAGTGCATATAACATATTACTTTTCAAGAAAATCCAAACTCAGGAAATGGATAGGTACCGTAGCAAAAGAGGGTTGTAGTAAGTTTATGCTCTCTGACGCTGTTTTTTTTTTTTTTTCTGGTGCACTTAACAGTAGTTGGCACTTGACATCAGTTTAAGAAAGTAAAGGTACTGAGTTATTAAAGTAAGCATAAATAGTGTCTTTATCTCTGTTGTGCTGTGTATTTTCTCTGTATTGCGATTCCAGCGGTTGTATACGAAATTGTTCAAAGTTGTATGTAATATTAAATATTTATTTGCAATTAGATATATTTGTGATTTGTGCTTATCCAAGTTATTTGAGATAATTGCAATATAATGGCTGGAAGTGAAAAGATACTTAATTCTATAATAATTGCTTAAAATTGTATCTGTAAAAATTATCATAACCACAAAAGATTACATAATCTGAAAGGTTACTTATTATGTCATCCTACTTGCTGGAGTAGTAATTGCTTGTTAGTATTTTAAATAAAAAGCATATATGCCTTCAAGATTTTGATGCATAGAAAAATGCTCAACTAGCTACATAGATTTGAGGAAAAAAAGAAATCTCTTCAACTAACGAAATCCCTATAATAGCATATTATAGTGTATGTTATCATATTTTCTTATTTTCAAAAACAAAATTTGAAATGTTTTAATATTTGCTATTTTATATCCAAATGTGAAAAAGATAATTTATAATTATAAAGAGTATTTTGATATTATCGCAAATATGAGTTTAATGTAAACTTCTCATTAATATCTTTCAGTAATTTGATTTGTTTGCATCTGTTAAAAAAATTGACTTTTTCGATTACATAATTTTTAATTTTGTCTCAAGAATTATAGTTCAAGGTTAGGAACTTAACTTTAATAAAAGTTTAAATAGTTGTACAAGACTTTCAGTTGTATGTTGCCGTGGTTCGCTGATATAGGTATATCTATATATGATATTTTTCAAATTTATTTTTGGAACTAGGGTAGAATGTACTGTAATTTGGTAAAAAATAAAATGCATACTTGAAACATAATAGTAATGTTTATTATTTAGGTTTGTTTAATTACTGCCTGTTTTAATATCTATGTAATTTTCCCTGCCTTAGGTTCAAGTTGTGCCGCTTGTATGACCTCTTGATCTTTTCAGCAGGGAATCCTCGCTCAGGCTCTAGAGATGAATGTATCTGTTTGTCCACACAACAGAGCATCTTCGACCGTCTGGCTTTGAACCCGCAACTCTTTAGTCCACTTCACTGATCTATGATTTGGTAAGTTTGCTCAATAATAAAGGCAATTATACCTAAAAAGTTTTTGTACCGTGATTTTTAAAATTTTCTTTCGGACCAGTGATAAAAACCTTCCAATTGGGAAAACATAAAATTAGAGCAATGGCTAAAATGTACACATATTGTTAAAAAATACTCTTGTCCAATATTGAGAAAAATGTGTAGTCTTTACTTTTTTTTTTTTTTTTGGTTTTTGGATACAATTTCACTTATAGCACAATCTGTGCTGACATTTGTTTGCAAATTTACTTCTTGGTTGGCAATAATAAATTAAAACAGCTTTCTAATTTTTTAAAATAGAAAACATTTATCTGTTTTTGGAAATGTTAAAGCATTTCCATGTAACATAGTAAATTTATCTATGTTTAGAAAAATTATTAGGCTGAAACAACACATCTAAATTGATAATTTCTTTCCTGATACATGATTTGGGTCATTCTAAAGTTAATGCAACATGTAATGTTCAAGACTTTAAGTTGTAGGGTAGTTCTCAAAAGGTGGGAACAAAAACGTTGCTTTTGAGTCGTTTTTAAAATTTTGGAATTTGAAATCAATTTTGCTTTTATTGCATAGCATGTATACCTAGAACATCATACACAAACATAAAAAGACAGCAGGTATTTATGCAATTTAATAAATAGCAAATTTAATGATAGGTCTGTAGGTAACAGATTTTGGACAAACAGTTGTCCGGTAGGTAACAGATTTTGGACATCATCATAATGAAAGTTTCAGTTTTTGAACTTTTCCAGTGAAAATTTTATCTATTTTTAAATTCTGCAATGAAAAATAGAGGATTTATGAAATACATGAGTGACTTTATATACTGGTCTTAAAATAATAAAATTTTGTTATGGTTTTGTAGAATCCGAAAAGAAAAAAAAAACATCTATTTTGCCAGCGCAGGTGATCAAGTCGCCAAAACCGACGCTGTTGGCGAAAACCTGAATTCCTCTCTGGTAACCCTTTGCATATCGTACGCTGTGAGTTGTCGCCAATCAGGGTTTGCTTGGCGATTTTTGTCGCCTTTTTTGACTATTCGTTACATCATAACTTGAGTTTCTGTTATTTATGTAATGTTTAATGCATAACGTATTAATTGTGCAAAATAGCAATGGATTAAAGAAATTAACATTATAATAGCCTTTAGTTAGTAAGGTTACAAGATAGAAGAGCATATTATAATATTGAATAAATGGACAGAATTATCGGCGTCTAGATCGTAACGCAACTTGGACATCTCACATATATGTTTAAGAAAAGTGATTTTGCTTCAAAGATACTGCATAAAAACATATGAAAAAACTTTAAAATGATTAACAATTGATTTTAAGGATCGAAAAATACCTTTAAAACATATGAATCATATATTTAGTACTCAAATAATAGCATTGTCAAGATTGTAACTTTTAGACATACATGAAACTTCCAACTTCCTTCTTTTTTTTTAAATTTTTTACACAATAAATAATCTGTCCTTAATTTTTTAATTTGTAGAAAATATTATCAAAAAAATATTCAGTTTGGGATTCATACCCTTAATTTTGTTTTGAAACGGTTGTAAATAATTAAAAAAAAAATTTTTTTGATGGTACATTTGCCCAGTTAACGTTTTGAAAGTCCAAAATTGTGCCTTTTAGCAAAGAAAAAATATTTTTAAGGGTATTTGAGGAGCATTTTTTCCATAATTTTTAATATATTTAACAATTATTTCCATTTATCATTAATATTCCATAATTTTATTTTTCCATAATTCTTGCCTCTAAACAGTATTATTATTTAACTCGAAACATTTTTGAGTCAATTAAAATGAAAGTTATTTTGTGTTGAAGCTTCAAAGTCGAGGTCTGTGCTTGCTCCCACCTTTTGAGAACTGCCCTATAACCTTTTCCCCAAATTTTACTCCTAAGTTGAATGTAAACATTAAAAATGATAGGTCTGACATATTTTTCATTGATACATTGCTAAAATTAAGTACATTTTTTACTTTTTGAATGGGGTTATTGAAATTGTGTCCTATAAAACAACCATGTCCCAACAGCACTTTATTTATTTTTAAACCTTTTTTTTTTCTTAATGTTATAAATTTTTTAAAATATGTTTCTTTTTCTTTTCAACTCATTATTAACATATTATACTAACATGTTTTTAAAATAAAATTTCAAATTTATTTTTATTTTATGGAAGAAAATGTTTTGTCTCCTGATATTTGTCTCCTGTGATACTGCCTCCTTACTTCTTTAATTATTATAATAAGAATGTGTTACTTAAATATTGTCAACGATAGCTACGTACTTCTACAAGTTATTAATGTAAAGTAGCCATTTTTTTCGCATGTGCTATTTTTAAGAGTTCCAGGTGAGGAAAAAAAGAACTTTAGACATAGGTGTCTTTTTTATTTGTCCCCTGTGTTATTATTAAATTATAGAAAGGTTTAATTATTTTATTGTTTAACCCATGTTAAAACTTTCAGGTTGAGTTTAAAGGAAAAAAAAAAAAAAACATACACTTTTGCATTGTTTCCATTAATACAAGGGGAATTTTTAATACCATTTTGGCCCCCTGTGTTACCTTGATCTTGGTAACACAGGAGACGACAAAGTAACATAGGGGAACTTAATTGTTTCTAAGTTTGCTATGTAGTTAAATTTTAAAAGAAAAAACATATTTAGGTTGAAAGAATATGCAGTATTTTAAATTATATGAAAAATATGTCTGTTTAATATAATTAAGTTAAGAAATTGCAAATGTTTCTTTGGTTACAACCAAATTTTATCACAGATACATAAACAAAATTAAGGAGGATTAAAAGGCACATTTTTCTTCTCTTAAATTCCATTTAGATTTCTGTTGTAAGAATTTTTATCTCTTTTGGAGTTATCATTATATAAGTTCAGTTTTGGTACTTGGAAAATATTTTTAAGGAAAAAGAGCACTAGTTTTTTTTTTTTTTTTTTTTTTTTAATTTTAAGAATGGTATAGTGTTTAAAATAAGAAACAGGTTTTTACCTTAATGTTACTTTCTTAAAGACCTGCTTAACCTACAACAATGAGATTTTTAGTAAATTTGCCCTCTCTTTGTTGCAGAGTGCCAAGTATTTTCCTTTTTTCAAATCTGCATATTTTATATTTAATGTTAATTAGTAATGAATTGACATATATATATATATATATATTCATTTCTAGTTCATATTAATTTTTTTTACCTGGTTATTGTCAATTTTAAACGAGTTTGTAATTGTAAGGCTGATGCATATGGTCACAAGAATTATGAATTAAAAACAACAAGTTTTAAATTTAACATCTGAATATTTTCCTTTACATTAAAATTACTTTGACAGTCTGAATTAATTTTGTACTGTGTACAAATTATAACTTTCAATGTATTTAAAAAAGAATGTTTCTTTATCGATTATTGAACATTTAAATTTGTTTTCTATTTCGAAATTATTTTCTACATCTGATGACTTTTTCAGAAATTATTTTCCGCATCTATTTATTTCTGCATCTGGCAACTATTTTGAAGGCTTTTATATCATAGACTACTAGAAGCAATTATTTTAATAGCTGAAGTCAGTAGTAGCCCTGAGAAGAATTTTGTTTTCATGAAAAATAGTGTTTATAGTAAAACTAGTACCAGATTGTCTTAGTAAATTCAACAAAAGTGCACGATTCAGAACTTTTTGATTGTGAAGTATCTTTATTTGAATGACAAAGAAAATAGATGACTTACTTTAATACTCATTGTATTTTGAACTTATTCAAGCCTAGAAATATGTCTTTATATTCTAAATATTATTTAGAATATAAAAAATATTTCTATAAAATAATAATAAAATTATTTTTAAAAATTAGAAGAATTAGCATCTAAAGCCTCTAGAATTTCTTTTCCTTTTTGCTTGCAAAATACAACAATTAGAATTGTGAGCAAAAATGAGAAGTTTTATGGAATCTGATCTTAATTTAAGAAATGTATTGATCCTCAAAAATCCATACTCTGAACAGTAGTTTGATAGATCATTTTTGAAAGTAATAAAATTAACAATTTATGCAGAATAAACTACTTAATGATAAAATAGATTTTTTCTATTTAATTCAATCTAAATTTAATGGTGGTAAGCTAAATCTAAAATAAAAATTTCTTCAAAGTGATTTTCTTATACATTTAATCTGTATTGAATTTCTATCACTTGTAAATTTTCTGCTGTAATTACCTAGCTTAGGATTGTACTACATAAATTTGTTTGATATTGAACCTATAAGTCTTCTCTCTTTCTGTTTACAACAACAGAAGTACACAACCATTCGAAGAAAATCATTTATATCCGCAAATCAAGTTATGCATAATTTTTTCATTTTGTAATTTAAAAATACTTGCTAAAATAATATGAGGGATAATGTATTTGTATATAAGTTATTTTACAGTGTCTAATAATTGCAAGGGTAAATGGGGGCTACCACTAAAAGCCCACAGTGGTCCACGAGCAATCTTCATGTGAACTGCAAACATTTTAGTTGATGGTGAACAGCATCATTTTTGTAGCTGAAATTAAATTTATCAAAGAAAACTTTTGGAATCATATGATTTCATCACACATAATTGTTGTAAAAAAATATCTCCATTGTATGTGGTGTCATTTATTGGTTTGGGGAAAAGGTACAAGTTGAGAACTCCCCCCCCCCCCCAAGCCGAAAAGAAAGAAAAAAAAATGTAGGAATCTGCGAGAAATTTTTTGAAAATATAAATTTGCCAAAGTAAAGAGTCTTATCAAAGAGTAAGACATGATTTGGAAAATGTTTCGTTACTGTTATAATCAGCAGTGAAATAATTTTATAGTCTTTAATCATCTCCACTGGAGCAGCGAGAATTTTTACCTGAATGGGAGGGGAGGTCTATAGTCTTGATGTGTTAAATTTTATCTAATTGGTAGCAAATTGCTAACTCTACCGTTCTTCTACAGTAATAGAATTAGCAGTATATGTTGAAGCTAAGAAACTCTGGGGAGAGTTTGACCTTCAAACCATTCTTGTTGCACCACTACTTATGTCAGATTAACTACCAATTAATTAGCAATATCGTCATTTTACACGGATTTCATTACACACAGTTTAAGATTTGACACCGTTATTTCATTATATATGGATGAGTTTTGATTTATGCAGATGCAGCATTAAAGTGCATAAAGTTTTTTTAAATTTTCATATTTCAAACTTCTAAGATTGTTGTAATTGATAACAAATGAAAACTGCATTTTGGCATGCTTATTAGGGAGCTTGAGCCATTGGGAGACATTTTTAGAGCTCTTTTCAGAAGTAATGTTATTAAACTCACACAATTCATAGCTCACTTGAAAAAAAGCTTTTAGAAGTGACAAATAAGAACAAAACCAACAACAATACCAAAATTGATGATACTCGACCGAAAGCTTCTACATTTAAATTTTGAGCCATATTTTGACAGTGGATCTTTCTGATTTGTTTATAAAGGAAGATCCCATCATGGAAATGATGCAAGTGACCATGGATGTGCTCATGCCCCACAAAGGAAAAGCCCTGCATAGAAAAATGACTGCCAAAGGAATATCATAAACAGCTCTTATTCATATTCCCTAAGTTAATTCATATTTTTTTCATTCCATTGTGTATTTGTATTGGAAATAGTACATATTTTTTATCAATGCAACATAACCTTACCTATTTTAACATTACTGTTAAGTCTTCATTTACACGGCGTTTCTGTGGAACGTAACCCCTGCAAAAAACGAGAGTCCATTGTATGTAGTTTACAATTTACATGTTGGTTATAAGTAGTAATCCTTACTATGTGTTTGCTTTGCACATTGCAGAGTTTAAAAAAAAGTGTAATTATAATTTTAAGTGACTGCTTTTTTTCTCTCTCTCTTTAGCAAGTGTAAAAATTAAGTGGCATGCTGCGAATACAAATGCTATCAGCCGCAGAATCGGCAGGTACTTGCAGGAGCTGTAGATTGGGATCATCAGTCTCACAGTATCAAATAAAGGACACTGAATGGTCGAAACGAAGACAAAAAAGCTGATAATATATAAGCACAATATATATGTATATGTATGTTTTAATGAAACATATTTATATTATAAATAATATGTATGTTTTTTACATATTACCTAGCTGATAATATGTAAATAAAAAATGAATAAAATTTTTTTTCCCAATGAACTTGTAAATATATAAATTGTTCCAAAATATTAATTTAAGAAAAAAAATAAGGATTTTGATTATATCATTTATATGAACGAACAAAAACATTTATGATGTCAGTGGGAAGAACTATCATGCTTAAATCTGATCCTTACTCTTAAGAATAATGAATCTTAATTTCCCACAATCTTAACATTTGGCGTAAAAAAAGTAATTTGCTGCTCATTAAAAATCATAAAAAATGAAAGATATTACTGTCAGTAATCTAATTATAAAATAAATGATAAACCGTCAATTTTCCTCTAGTCTAGTAATTGTAGCCGTAAATTATATCGTTTTAAGACAGAAAGGTCGAGGAACTTTTGACCAGTGCGCTAGGAATAAAACACAAACGCACAGTTCTGGGTTTTATACCTCTAGTGCAGTGTCAAAGCTTCATAGCTATGGGTGCCACTTCTCAGTAAAGACGAATTCCGTTTTTTGAAAAAAAAATCGTCACACAGATTTCCATCCTTCAATTAAAAGAGGTAAAACAAAACCCTAAAACTGAAGGATGGAAGTCTGAATGCCGATTTTTTTTAAAGACTGAATTCTGTTTTAGCAGTATTGCCCAACACTGGCTAATAGCTACACATATAATCGGCCAGTGTCACCTGGCCCCATTGGCCAGTACTGGCTCGAGTATCGGCCAATGCTGCAAAAGAGATTGCTGCCCGGTATTGGCCAATTTAGTTCTGCCGGTACTGGCCAATGCTCGCATCAAGTATTGCCCAATATTGTTAAAAAGTCAACCGTTCGACGCTGGCCAACCCAACTTTAACCGATATTGGCCAAAACTCGCTCCGAGTATCTGCCTGTACTGGGGAAAAATTACCGGCCAACATTAGCCAATTTTGATTTGCCAGTATTGGCCAATACTGGCAACGAGTATTGCTCAATATTGTAAAAAAGTTAGCCGTTTTACGCTGGCCGACCCAACTTTACCCGAGATTGGCCAATTTACCAAACACCGTGGTTATGACATTGGCCGATACTGCTGTGCTGCTGGGGATCAAAATGATATATTCAACTTCAAGACTCACCCCCCCCCCCCTCCCAAACGGGTTTCCCTGCTTCCTGCTCGACTAAACTGTACTTATCAAGATGTTCGATGACTTTCCTGTATTGCAGATCTTTTCTATACTATATATATATATATATATAAAGCAGACGATGTTTCTTTCTTTGCACCCGATGACCGGAAGATCCCATAGCACCTACAGCTCTGAAACTTGGTACAAAACTCAAACGTGTACCACGGGGAGTGCACCTCGAAGCCCAAATTCTAAATTTCTAATTAGTTTTTTCTTAATCAAATGTTTTAAGTGATTTTTAGCCCTTTTTTGAATTTACTTCGACACACACCCCCAACCAATCGCGCCAGGAAAATATATTTTGTATTATACTGTAGGGAATTTAATTCCAAATATGATGACCGAAAAAACTTTAAAAATTGACCAATTTTTGAATTTTTTATGAATTTTTGAAAAAAAAAAAATTATTTTGCTGTTTTTCCCTGAGTTTAACTTTTTTCTAAACCCATCCCGCCAAAAGTGTGAGAGATTTTTTTCTGTAAATTTAGCATGCAGTAGTCAAAACATTTCTCTCTCTTCAGAAAAAAAAAAGTTTTCAAAAATATGAAAGTTTTTTTTTTACAATTTTTTTTTATGCAATTTTGATGATGAAAATTTAGTATGTAGTAGCAGTTAAAACATTTCACCTTCTTCAGATTTTTTTTTTTTTTTTTTCAAAAATTTTCAATAGCTCTATTTTACAATTTTTTAAATTCAAGTGACACATTTGGGGCGAACGCGAAGCAAACACTGCCGTACCATCCTTTACTGGAACCATTTCGCCGCATTTTCAGGCCCCTATTTGAGACTCTTCTGATGAGACCAGAACGCAGAAATTTTCGTCATCCAGTAAGCTATAATCACATACTTGAAATCCGAAATTTCAAGCTGTAGGTCATTTAGTTCCGAAGTTAAGCGAAAGCAAAGTTTCGCATTTAAGACACTCACTCACTCACTCATGATCATCAAAATAGAACTAGTACTTCCCATAAACTCAGAGAGGTGAAATTTGGTACAGAGTTAGGGTTTGATGGCCACATAAAGGGAAAACTATAAAAACTAGGCTAATCGAAAATCTGGAGTGACCCTGATTAGAAAACACAAGAGCCCAACCAAACTATTAGAGATCGACATATCGCCTTTACAAAAAATATTCAACTTGGTGTGCCGCTTCATTTGATGTCAAAAATCGAAAGTCTGAAGTATCTAATGAAGAACCCGCAGCTGGTCTAAGCTGTATTAGAGATATGGTAATGCAGGGTTCATACTCATTTTTAAAAGTAAAAATTAAGGACTTTTTAAGGACTCTCTCTCAAAAAAAAGGACTTATCGGGAAAATAACTAGATAGCTTTGCGTATACCATTTTAAAGTTTTCCGGGGGGGGGGGGCAAAGTATATGATACACATATTATATATATACACATGCACAAGTGCATCAGTTTCCAAAAAGCAGGGAGAGGCCCAATCAACTGGGATGTCCCATTATCAGTGAATAAAATTTTAAAATTTCACATCATAGTGATCCAAGAGGAAAATGGAGAACCCCCCCCCCCCCCCCAAGAAAAAAAGAGTTCTTAAAATCAAGCAGAAATGAGATGAGATCATGAGTGCCCTTTGAGTCCATGACATTCCAAAATTCAACAAAAAATGGCGAATTAACCAGTTTCAAACATAATACGAAAGTTTTTCCTTATTAATTAGGCTTGAAATGATTGGGTAGTAATTAATATAATAGATAGCACATATTGTTCTTAAAAAATAACATTTAATTCTCAAATTTCAGTCATAAAAAAAGATTAGGAAAATGGGGATAGCTGTAGAAAATTAGTTGCATATTAAAGCATTATCAATTAGCATACATGATTAGAATGAGAGGCAAATTGAAGGAAAATAACTAAAATCTTTTTTCTTCAAGATATTTAAACTAGTGTTTTGTTATTATTGCTTTTGATCTGTTATTGTTACTAAAATCCTATTTCGAACAATTTTGCTATATCATACTATTTCTCGCAAGTTTGTTTATTTCTATATAAATTTAAATTTTGAAAGAGAGAAAGCAATTTCTAACTCCTGAGTCCTTGAATAAAGCGGTTGATGGAGCCAGAGTTCAATCTTGGCTGTATCACTCAATAATATAAATATTTTATATATATATATATATATATATATATATATATATATATATATATATATTGGGAGAGGGGGTTTAACATTTCTTTTACAAAAAAACATTTGAAAATAAATATATATATATATATATAATTGATTATCCTTTTTCCTTGCAATGGAACTCATAGTTTGGTTTAAAAAACTTCATATTATTTCACGATTTAAAAAAAAAAAAAACTGAAGTTGCTTTATTTAATCTTTAAATTCCAAATAATTTTACAGGCTGTAAAGCCTAACCAAAACCTTTAGAGATTCACCATAAATATATTGAAAGCTTTTTCAAATACATAAAATAGTAACCATGACAAGTTTAAATACAATCAGAGACTGGGAGTTGGACCATATTTTTTCGATAGTCTTTTGCATTTTTTCTAAAATAAATTTAAGAAATAAAAATATTATTGAAATAATGAAAAAAATAAACAGATATAAAGTAGCATATTGTAAAAAAACCTTCCAACATTTAAAAAGATTGAAATATTTGCAGGATGCAAAAAGATTGCAATCTCAAACAAGGCAAGCAATTTTCGGCGAAGCACGTGTTTAACGTGGTCGGCATGTCTCCAAAACATACGTTTTCGGCACATATCGCGGATTATAAAGATTTGAAGGGGTAAAAACGAAAAAAATAAGAAAAAGGGGACCAAACTTGATACAGTGGTTAAAATATTAAGGAAATTTTCAGAAAATTAAGGACTTTTTAAGGGTTTTTTAGGGACCTTAATTTTGCTTGATGAAATTAAGGGTTTCTTAAGGGTTTTTTAAGGAAGTACGAACCCTGTAATGGGATGGGATTTTATCTTCTTCATTCCAATCAGGGGGAAAAAAGCTTTCCTCCTTCTGTGACGTCATGATAGGGTGAAACTGACGTCATGAATGGATTTCGATTGGAGTTTCGCTGTATCTATTTTAACGAGTTTTTTTTTTTTTTTGAGCTATTTAATTTAAAGAATAAAGAGCACAGTTTTTTGAAAACTGGTGATAGATCTTAAAAAATTTTATTAAATTAATATTGATGTAGACAGATATAGATTGTTTAATACCGCCACCAAATTTATTTAAGCAACCGCCGAAGGCGGCAATCTTTGCGTAAAAAGGCGAATGATAATATATAATGAGATACAGATTGATTTTTATTTATATCATCGCCAAATTTATTCAAGCAGCCGTCGGAAGCGGCAACCTTGGCGTACAAAGGCGAACCAGCTGGTCGCCGTAGTCGGCTAGTAATGTATAAGATATAGCTGGGGTGCTCAGCTCCCTCCCCATGTGCGGTGGCTCCCCTCAATTTTATCACCCCTACCCACTCCAAAACAAAAAGCGCCACCATCTATTAAAAAAAGTATACAATCCTTATAATTAAAAACTTCTGTAAAAATTTCAATGGCATTGTCTGCCTTATGATACCCCCCCCCCCCCCCCAACCCATACAAAGGCTTCCTGCTTTTGCTATTATTATTTGCATAAATTGCTGTAATTTTCGCCTTTTAAGATGCGACAGGCCATGTCAGCCTAATCGAAAACTAGGGGCCCAGGCCTGGGGGGGGGGGGACTCCGAGAAAAACGAAAACGTAGTTAAAGTAGCGTTTACTCTTTTAGTATTTGCTGTTGTGCCACTTAAAATAGATTTAATTCGTCTCTAGTAAGTAGTTTTATTTTTTTCTTTCCTTTTCTTTTTTTTTGGGGGTGTGAGGGGGACCGGCGACATAACTGACAAGGGGCCCACCTTGGCTCTCTGTGGCTCTGCCAAACTGTCCGATGGCTTTTTACGATTTAGCTAGGATTTCTCTCTCTCTCCCCCCCCCCCCGCCCGAAAAAAAAGTGCGATGGCACCACACAGTTTTATCGCGCCTCCCCTCAAGCACGACTTTCTACGGAAGAGAATACTCTTTTTGCAGACCCCGAAGTGTTTTTTTTTTGGGGGGGGGAGGAGGAGGAGTAAGAGATAAGGAATCAAAAATTGAAAAATTGGGAAAAGTAGAAAAAAAAATTACTTACAAAAGTTGGAAAAAATAGGAAGAGATAGGACTGCACACACGTCAAGAGGAAACAAATTTAGCGTAAACTTTATTTCTAATGTGAAATACACTAACAGTTTTTTTGATTTGAAACTGTCCCAAAAATAAACTTCAGTACTTTTGAAATATTAAAGGGATTTAATGAAAGACCGAGTCTCAAAAACAAAAAGAAAGAAACAAGCTGACAATTATCAGTATGAAAAATAAACTGGTTGAAACAAATATATTAATTACAAAAATATGAAAATAAAATCCAAACGAAGAAATACCTTTCAACAATACAGTAATAAAAATTTTAAGTGTGAAAGAATAAAATGCAATACAGCGATCGCAAAAAAAAAACGAGCTGATGTGTGCATCACATGACTTCCTTTTACTCCAATTTAATGTCATTTTCCCATTATTGGCAGTTTTAATATGATTCAATAGTTTACTCTCTAAATATCACCAACAGTGGCCAAATGAAAACCATATTTAAAAAAAAAATCGCCAAATTTGTCGTCAGGTTGGCGACAAAGCTTGGCGATTAAAAGACTGGCGATATATCGCCAAGTGTCCGCCAAATTATAACACCACTTGAGTTTACATCGAAATTAACAATGATTTCTCTCCAAAAAGGGGCAAAAGACCCCCTTAGGAACATCCGAATGCAACCAAAAGGGAAAGTGCACAACTAGACCCCACTAGGAGTCTACATACCAAATTTCAACTTTCTAGGCCATACCGTTTTTGAGTTATGCGAGATAGATACACACATACGCACATACATACATACATCACGAGAGAATTCGTTGTAATTAACTCGGGGGTCGTGAAAATAAATATTTCGGGTGTCTGTACGTTCCTAGCCATATATCCACGTGTGATCGGGTCGAAAAAAAACCTCAACATTCATTCCGGGGGTGAGAAAAATGGAAATTAACTCCGTCAGACCTGGTGTCCAGTATACGGGACATACACTTTAAACAGCTGCTAATCATTTAATAATTGACTTAATTACCGTATTTTCGGGATTAAGCGCCGCACCCAGTATAAGCGCCGCATCGAAAATTATCGTCGCCGGAAAAAAAAATTAATGTACGCGCCGCACCCATTATAAGCGCCGCGCCCGCTATAAGCGCCGCATCCAACTTAACGCAACTTAAAAGCGCAATTTAGACGTTCAGAAACTTGCAATAAAATGAAAATAAAATTTAAAAGAATATAATTAACATAACTATATTATTATTACTATAATTAAAATTTTCGTACTTTGGGAGGAGACATTGGTTGGTTATCCAGAGCGCGGGACGCGGACCCTTCTCCTCATGGCGCTCCACGTTTTTTTAAGTGGTCGGCGCCACTATAAGCACGCTTTTTTCAGTGGGTCGCATCCACTATGGATCGGCGATTCAAAATCCTTCGAAATCGCTGTCCTCGCTGTCGGACGCAAATAGTCCTAGAAAGTCTGCATCGAGCTCCGGGCTGTTTTCCTCGTCATCGGAGCCATCGTCCTCCGCAGCAACATCCGGGACTCGGGGAATGATCTCCGCCTCGGTGAAGCCGGAAATTATGGTGCTCGGCTTTACCGCATTCCAAGCTGCAGCTACCCACTTCGCCACTTCCGCGAACGACGCTTTCTTCAGGTTGCCGCCTTTCGTGTATTCGTGCAGTCCGTTCACCATCCAGGACTCCCATTGTTGACGCATGTGGCTCTTAAAACTGTGATTGGGGGCCAAATCCAAGGGCTGCAACTTTTTTGTAAGCCCACCTGGTATGATGGCCAGGGACGCCAAACATTGCCGCGCCGCTTCCTTCACAGGGTCGGTCTTGTGCGCCGCCATGGAGTCCATAATCAACATTCCACTTGGTTGGAAAAAAGCGCCTTTCCTTTTTCTCCAAACTTCGTTAAACCAGTCTGACATCAGGGCCTCATTCATCCACCCCTTCTCGTTGCAGCGGATGACAACGGTGGACGGGAAAGACTCCTTCGGGACCGTTTTCCGCTTAAAAATCAGCATAGGCTTCAGCTTCTCTCCGCTAGCCGTGCAAGCCAAAACACACGTGAATGATGTTTTTTCATGCCCTGTGGTTGTAATGGCGACGCTCTTCTCACCGGTAGATGTGACAGTCCTGTTGGGAGGGCAGTCGAAAGTCAAAGGGACTTCGTCCATGTTGATAAGCTGATGAGGCTGAAAGTTGTTTTCTTTCTTCAGCTTCTCGACGTAGTCTAAAAACTTTTTTTCTGCTCCATCCAATCAGCTGGAAGACTCTGCCCCACAGTTGTTCGCTGCCTGACGGACAAATGATTCCGCTTCATGAATCTGAAGCACCAATTCGCGTTGCCTTTGAAGTTGGAAATATTCAAATTAGCAGCGATGCACCTGGCTTCTATTCGAATCCGGACAGTCGAAACGGAAATTCCTTTAGCTCTCTGCTCCACTACCCACTTCTTCAGGTCCCGTTCTAAATCCGGCCAGTGAGCTGATCTTCCTCGTCGGGCACGTTTTGTCTTCGGCATCGCTTCGATCGTTGATTTTTCGGACCTCCAACGCCGAACACATCTTTCATCAATTCCGAATTCCCGGGCAGCAGGACGATTTCCGATCGCTTCAGCCTTAGCGATAACTTCCAACTTGAAAGCTGCAGTGTAACTCTTAAGTCGTTTAGTAGGAGCCATTTCAGATGAAACTCGATGTAAAAACTTTAAGAAAGAAAAGAACGCACGAACGACAGCAAAAGCGACGATGTGAGTGAATAAAATTGGGGATGGGAGACGGAGAAACAAGTTTTCAATTAGTAGGTCACTTGACCACCCCGAGCAACCCACTTTGTTGAAAGGGGTGATTCCCCTTTAGAAAACTGGAAGTTCCACCCCCCTCCCCTGCTAGTCTTGCTAACAAGCTCCTTTCCTTGACCCTCCGTCCCCCTTCGCTTCGATGAGGCTTCCTCGCCGCTCACGTCATTCAGCGCTCACGTGGTTTAGCGTTTCTCTCTATGGTGCAACACCAGCAATCGCTGACTCACCTCCCCTCATGGCTACCCCTCTTTGCTTTGCTTGTCGCTCATTTCGCAAAACGAAAGGGAAAAGTGTGGCGCCATCTATTGGTAAAATGTTCAACTTTTTTGCAAACTCGGATTTTTTTTAAAACTTGATCGGGGAAAAAAAAAAAAAAACACTATACCCGCCGCTCCCATTATATGCGCCGCATCCACATTTTTGAAACTTTTTTTCTTGTATGCGCCGCGGCGCTTAATCCCGAAAATACGGTAGTTGATTTTTTTTTTTGCAGTTGACTCTTTACATTCTACTTATTATAATCTGTGAAATAATTTTTCATTTTGGGATTGACAACACTGACATATAAGGATTGAGAGATAGAGAGTGGCTCATTTTTCCAACCATGGATTTTCATCTGAAAAGCGAGGTTTTTTTCCTGATTTTTTAAAAAATATAATCTTTAATTAATCATTTCAAACGCTTATATTATGTTTTATAATTGTTTGTAGAACATTTTATAATGAAGTTTTTTCTGTATTTTATCGTTTTTGTATATGAAATATTGATTTCAAAAATATAAGTCCGGAATATTGGACGTGCCATAACTCTTTTAATTTTTGTCCCACAAACTCAAAATTTTGTCTATAAGATACCCTTTACCATAGTATACTGTGTACCAAATATCGACATTTTTGGTACATTGGTTTTCATAATTCCGACTGAAGGGGTTAACGCCGATTTTTGAGTGAAAATTTTTTCGTGAATACAATACTTCCTTTTTTGTAAAAGGATACCTAAATGTATCAATATGTGCACAGCAATATATCACGGTATTAAAATTCTGATATCGCCCAGCCCTAGCTAAACATTTAATTTTGTATTTTATTTTGCTTCTTTAGCTATTTTTGACACTTTTATGAGATGGCTCTTTCATTCATAAGCTCAGCTTTTGTATTGAAAAAAAATGTTCCACATAACTAAGAAATACACACGTGTGCCATACCTTTCACTTTCTCTGCTATTAAGATTATTCCTTTCAATTTATTGTCAAAAGTTTCAATATTAATAAGGAATACATTCAGTAAAAGAAAATTGATTTCCTTTTATTGAAACTATGATTAAAAGAAAAAAGCAGGAAACTATGTATGCAAAAGGGTGCTCCAAGAAATAAAGAATGTTGAGCTAAACAAAGTAATACAATATTAGTTTAAAAAACTATTACTTTACAAGTATGAGTCATCTTTTACTTTTTCAGACAACAATGTTAAAAAAATGTCAAAACGCTACCGCAAAAACACAAAGTCTCCTTATTCCATTTACAAATAATGCATCCATGGTGGAAATACTTATCCTTCCTTGAAGAAAGAAGAAACTATATAAAGCAGCCAATCTTTTTTATTAAGCAATGATAAACAAACTTACGTAACTATAGCTTTAAAATTTGATATTTACATTTATTTGATATTTACAATTCATGAACAATATTCTTACTCACATAAATGCTTAAATGAACAATAAAAACATAATTAAAAAAAAAAAGAACTATGCTTGAAAAGAGTACCTTACTTAAACAAAAAAATCAAATTAGAAAACAAAATCTTCAAGCTGTATAATAGCTTGTGTCTTGCTAGTGTCAACTGTTGAGATAGTTATTAAAAACACTGGGGAAAAGTTATTCCGAACATTTGGAATATCCCTATTGTTTTGAATTAAATTCCCATGTTGTTCATCGACCAGTGGCCTAATTTGAATATTTCAAACTTTCCCAGAATTTGGGAAAGCAAAAAACTCTTAGGATTCCTGTTAATACTATCTGCTAGCCTTTAATCAGTATTCCTGAAATTGGACACAAACTTAAAATGTTCATCTTTGCACACATAAAATTTAATCCAGAACCTATACTGTTGTGGTCACTATTTATAATATGATCCCCTACATACAAACCCTGAACAGAACTTCCTACCTCACAAAAAACTAGATCCAAAATCACATCCTGCCCAGTTCCCTGAGTCACAATCAAAGAAAGTCACCAATTACTTTCAAAAACTCTTCCACTCTACCATTACTGGGGTAAAAATTATTCCAATCAATGCCAGGAAAATTGAAATCCCCCATTATGATGGCAAATTTCTTAGTGGACTGGACATGTCACCAAAAATATGACATGTCTGTTCATCTCCTCCCTGGTGTAAATTAGGTGGCCTATAAATGTTTCCCAAACACAATGTTTTGCCCTTTATTGCTTACAAACTCCAGCCAAACCACATAAATATCACTAAGGTTTATCATTTATGACCAATACATTACCATAGCTGCCAACATATCAATTTTAAAAATCTTACAATGCATGCCGTGGGTGTATTTGTGCTTTTTTAACCAGCACACAACAAACCGTTAAAACTAAAAACATTATATTTTCAAATTTTTACTTGTAGTTAATCAGCAAAGAAAAAAAAAAAAGGATTCACAAAAGAGAAACATAGGATTACAACAAGCAGTTAGTTTCAAAAAGGCAGGCCCTGTGCATTTAAACATTTAAGAATACAAGGGTGCACTTTCAAAATATTGTCTAATATTTTTCTGTAAAATGCATCATTTAATATTAATCTTCAAAAATATTCTTTTGGAAGAAACTAATAACTTGCTGTATTATATTCCTTCTTTCGTAAATGAATGCAGTCAGCTGCTTTTGCTGAAACTACTTTAACTGAAACTTAAGCTTTCTTAAGTTGCTAACTTAGCAACATTCAAAAATTTTATTTCAATAACTTATTCAAAACAAAAGTTTTTTTTTGTAAGTTCTTAATGATTAAAATGTGATCCAGGTTATTATCAGACAGAGAAATGCAGAGCTGTGTCCTCGTCTTTCGGACACTACTGAATATTCTTTCGCACTCTGCATTGCTGTGAGGTATGGCTAGAATGGAAAGCATAGAAAAGGAGAGCCTTTCATACTTCAATGAACCATTGACATCAACTCATTTCTTCAAAGCAGCCTATTTTTTATCGATCCTCTCCCTTTTTAGCACAAAATTGGGCAAATTATGTATTTGCACAGAGCGAAATTCACTTTGGAGCTTTTCTTAGGCTCTTCATCTGCCGTTTCTCTACTCTTCTGAAGCAACATAACGGGAAATTCATTAAAAAAAAGCAATACCAGAGATCCAAAACCTAATTATCTTACAATTATTCCATAAAATCTTACAAACTTACAATACCTCCAGAAATCTTACAATGTAAGGCTAAATCTTACAAATTGGCAGCTATGTATTACAAATTTGACTCTGAAGCGCCCAAAATCAAGCCACTAACCATTTTGACCCCAGTAGAGCTCAGATGCAGGCTAGCAATCCAATCAAGCAGTGTTGCCAGATTGGGGGAAATTTCCCCTTTTTGAGGAAATCTGGTGCTCTCTGGGGAAATTTTGGGGAAATGGGTTTTGAGGGGAATTCTTTGGGGAAATTTTTTTTTCTTGGGGAAAAGCTGGGGAAAAAAAAACTTCGGGAAAAAAAGAATTTTTTTCGTATTTAAATTCGCGTCACGAAGTAGTAGTTAAATTGTTTGTATCATACAGCGTTGATTTAGCTTTCTCAACTTTATGGAATTCGCATTTCACATTATGTGGAATATTATTCGCATTAATGTTCTGTGTGAGTAGCTAGTTGATATGTGAAACAGGTAAAAATAAGTGATGAAGAACGTCCTTGGATAAATATATACAAAAATCATAGTTTAAATGTACATACAGAAGCAGAGTAATAAATGCGAGTAGAAAAAAATATTTGGCTATTTCTTATCTCACGGTCAGGCACTTCTATTTATGACTAGTGGCACCTGCACGGTTTTGCCCATAGTAGAAAATGAAAAGGTCTTTTGGTTCCCCTGTATATTTACAAATATTGCATGATGAATTTCTCGCCAAATGGCTTGCCCACGTTACGGTTCCACATTATGATAACTTGGTAATTTACTCGTCCATCTTATGATAATTTTGCTCGGGAAAATGTTCTTAAAATTGGAATAGAAAAAGAATAAAATGGAATTTTCGAAAAATCGCTTAAAGGTGCACACTCCCAATTTACGAACTAATTCTCTGCTAAATTTCATGAAAATCAGCCGAATGGTCTAAGCACTATGCGCGTCACAGAGATCCTGACAGAAAGAGAGATATCTAGACAGAGAGACTTTCAGCTTTATCATTAGTAAAGAAATATAAAGACGAAAACAAAGCGAAAACGGGAAGAAAAAAAAAGTTGGGGAATTTTGTAAGAAAATTTGACTATTTGGGGAGAAAAAAATTTTTTTTCAAGAGGACAAAAATATTAGAGGAAGTCGATTCGTTTTATGAAAATATTAGTGGAAAAATAATTTTTGAATTTGGGGAATTTTGATGGAAAACATCGCTTTTTGGGGAAAAATTGGAAGGGAATTGGGGAAATCCGGATTTGACCATCTGGCAACACTGCAATCAAGCTTACTAAAATTGCAAACATCCACGGACCTGATACTGCGCATTTCGCGAATTGAAATTATAGTATAAATTTAGAAATATACGAATGAATTTAAAAAGGTATATTTTGACAAAAAAGAACTCATTCACTATTATTCTTCTTGAACTCAAGTTCAAGAAGAATAATAAGAAAAATAAGAAAATGAGGAAAGATCTAGACTGAGGTAAATCATTATTGCCTAGAACAGTAATGAATTAGTAACTTTGCTAATAATGTAAAATTAAAATTTAGGTAAAGAAACTGAAACACTTTCTTGCACATGTAAAGGATGGAACGGCGTACTCTTTAACTCTGGTAAAAAACCAAAAAGTTTTTTTTTTAATTACCTTCACATGGCTCGATGCGAAATAGACTTCTACATACAATGCATTAATAAGCGACAAATTGCAATGTTTGGTCTTGTGAGTCTCTGGCTGAGGTACAGAAATAGCTTTGGTTAAAAAAAAAGAAAGAAAAGAACATATGAGCAAACCTATAAAGAACATAACATATGTATACTAAAAAATAATAGCAAATAAAATAACTAATATAAGTTAATGAAATAAGCTTCAACCTGGAAAATAATTGCTCCAATGGACTTATTTTTATGGAAGTTCACAGTTCATATCCTGTACTTTTCTTCTCTTGCAGTGAATTTTCAAAGATTAGCCAGAATTTCAGACTATTCATCCAAGATAAGTTCAAGGATATACAGGATCCCAGCAATTTCTTTTCTTTTAGCAATTAAACCTCGGTTCCGACTATGGAGAACATTATTTAGTACTTTCAGGTTTACAAATTGGTAGATCTCTGAATTTTAAATCACTTTTTAACAATTTTTAGACTTCAGAAATTTAACAATAATTAAAATTCCTTTTTTTTAATGTACTAACAGCAGCCTCGGAAAGCAACAGAACAACAGATGTCTATTTCCACTTCATTTGTAGTATTATGGTGATTAATTAAGAGTTAGGGGGCATAACAAATAAAAAAAAGATGACGGAAATCTCTCTACCCCCCTTGAAAACACAAAAGGGTGGGAAAAAACATTTGCATGTAATAACTACAAATATTTTGAAGAGGTTGGGGGGAATACAAATACTTTTTTACACAGATAGAAAAAGATTTTTGACTAAACAGCTTGAATTGGACTACACTCATCACATGTTGTAACTAGTTTTTCAATGGGGAAAAAAAGAAGCAAAATAACACTTATAAAAATGATGACTTTTTTTTTTTTTTCATGATATACACTCAGGAACATTGAAAATAGCATCCCAAGAAAGAAGAAAGGTACAATAGCAAAACTTTGTATGTAAGAATGACATCTGATATGCAAATGATCCAAGTTTGGTGTCAGTACGTATGACCGTCTGCCCACAGTATCGGTGCAATCGGGAAAAAGGTGCTATGTAAACCAGTGCATAATTTAAGATTTATAAATGTTACGATTACATTCCGATTTTTGTAGAACCTTAATGAGTGAAGTATGCCTGGTAGGCGAGTAAGAAAACGTTTCTCACAATTAAGCGAGTTTGAGAGAGGTTGATCATCGGCATGAAAATTGCGGGCTGGTCGACGAGCCATGTTGCTTCCCAGGTAGATTGTTCGGAGAAACTGTTAGATGCAATGAACACGAAATGGTACTAACGTGCGAAACCTGGGTCTGGAGCGACCAGGAAGGGGACGAGAAGAGAGGATCGAAGGATCGTCCGGCAAGCGCTCATGGATCCTACAGTGACTTGTTCCACCATACAAGCAGACGTAGGGGCAGCAGTTGTTTCCCGAACCATTTCTAGGCGTCTAGCAGAAGTGAATCTGCAGTGCACCTTTAGCACCAAAGCATAGGAAATTCCGTACACAATGATGAGAAGCCAGAGTGATTTGGGATGTCATTGACTGGTAAAAGGTGGTGTTCAGTGATGAATCTCGGTTCGTTTTGGGCTCAGATGATAACCGCGCACGGGTGTGGAGGCGCCATGGAGAAAGGTAACAGCTCACCGATCGCATGACACACTGCCCACACTGCGGGTATAATGGTCTGGGGTGCCATATCCTATGATAGTCATTCTAGTTGTGGTACGTGGAACCTGAACAGGTCAGCGTTATGTTAATGAAATTCTGCAACCACATGTAAGGCCGTTCCTATATGGTCTCCAAGGGGCAATTTTCAAGCAAAAGACAGTGCTCGGTCACATACATCTAGAGTTGCTCAAGATTTCTTAAGTCCTTTTGAGACTCTTCCATGGCCAACCCGCTCCCCTGACATGTCCCCTATAGAGCATGTATGGGGTCAGCCGAAACGCCAGAAGCGGCTGTGCTACTTTGTGCAATATTTAGAAAAATCTGTTCAAAATTCGTGGGTCCATCTACTTCAGGACAACATCAGACGATTAATTAGCTCAATGACGGACTGTGTTGCGGCTTGCATTGCAGCAAAAGGGGGTTCAACGCGCTATTGAAATAGCACTGAATTTATCTCATTTCTCAGCCTGTATTTGTTTAATTGTCTAGATTTTGGGAATCCAATGTATCTCTCACCTACATTATTCTCTATATTAAATTTCACTTCCATCAGATAATTCCTTCTTGGGGCACAATTTTCAATATTCCTGAGTGTATCATAAAGATAGTTTTTTTGTCTCAGAATTTTAATGTAAATGCAGCGGTGGGTTGACTTGTCGCTAATGTTGCAGTTGCAAGGGTCAACACAGCAGAAAGACCCCCAACTGGATCCAAAATGGCACATGAAAAATATATCTTTCTTAGTTCCATTCATCCCTACGCCCCCTCCCCCCCCCCCCCCCAAAAAAAATACATTGCAGCAGGCTACCAAACCAGTGAATCAACCACTGTGCAGGGCTGTAGTTTTGGCCATGCCACTGGTAAAAACTTGTTTAAACCAGCCAAAACTGGATTTAACCAACATAGAAGTGGCCGAAACTGCATTGTATAAAAGTACACTAATATGTGTACACATACAATTTGCATGCATAATGTTGTACATTTTAATGCATAATTAAAAGAAAAATAGGATGTGTATTTATCATAATTGAAATAATTTTTAAAATTGATTTGTAACTTTTCTTATATTAACATTAAAAGTTGTTCACAACAAAGACAAAGGACACCCGTTATTAGGAATACTAAACAGCCTTCAATATAAACTAATAGCTATTCTTCCATGTGTTAAAAATAAGTAATATACTTTCATTAACTTAGAAATTAATTTTGTGTGCATAAAACTATAACAAGTACATAAATTGTGCTTTTTATATTTGCCTTTTGGAACATGGCGTAATTTATTGCTTACATAAGGTGTAAAATTAACTGTTTACTTTAAATAATGAATAGTGACTCATTATGGAATTGATGTTTCATATTTCTTTTAATCATGTACTCATTTATTTTGATTTTAAACTTTATTATTTCCTATATCCATGTCCAATGGACAAAACTGATTTTATCTAAGCGGGTTTTAACCGGTTTTATCCATGGTTAAAACCACCATTTGCCAAAACTCTTACAATCCTGCCACCGTGCGAGTGGATTGATTTTCCCTTTGAAAAAATCTTCAGTCTGATAAGCATTACCTTGATCATTAGATACAAAAAGGAAAAAATTAATACTTCAAAAATTAATACTTCTTTTTTAATTTATTTCCTCCAAATTTATTCGTTGCATTGATTTAGATACAACTGCAGGATTCATCCCAAACTGTGCAAGGTGTGCAAAATTAAAATCGGTGCAGGCTCAGAATTCAGAGAACATTGGTGTTATAGAGTAACATAGCAGAATAAATAATTAAGTAAAGCTTTCATGTCAATATGATGCAATAGAAGCAGTAGTTATTATTTTGCATAATGCTTTCATCCCCCCCCCCCCCACTAAATACAAAATTTCAAACTGCTCAAGATATTTACACATTCAATTGTTTTCTAAGTGATTTAAAAAGTAAAAGCCTTTGTGAACATTTAGAGGTAAATCGGATATAATCAAGAATATTAACAAAATAATAACATTATTAGAAATCAAAGTTCTTAATATACATTTTTTTGTATTGCCAAAGCACAGAAAGAATTTTCACCCAAGCTTTGGGTCAATACAAGCATAAAAGTACATTTATGCTTGTATGTATCTTAACATCTAGGATCAGCAGAACAAAGGTACACCCTGAACCCAGTTGCTGAAAATCTTTTGCACTCAAGAGATTATAAGGAGAGATAATATTGAAGCAAAATATTTATCACAACTTCTTGAAAACATTTTTTTTTTAATTTAGAAGCAAAGCAGAAGTTAATTTTTATTTAAAAAGATTCTGGGTTGTAAAAACTGCCTAAAGATGAATTTATCTCAATAAGGTTCACAAACATTAATATATTTGATATTAAGAAATACAGGAATTCAATTATAGAACAAAGATATGATGTAAACACATTCAAAGCATGGAAAAATCTTGAAATGAAAATAAATGATCATTAAAAATTAGATTGCAATATTGGTAATACAAATCTGAATAACATTCTTATCAAACTCTGTAGCTACTGTCTATCCCTTAACAATATATAAACAGCAGAAAAATATTCTTTCCATTTTTCTTTTTCTTTTGTACTAAATAGTAATTTCAATTTTCAGTTAAATTTCTCATGAAAATAATTTACAACATGAGTCAGTAAAATTTAATTTCAATATTTTAATACCAAAATAAAATTTCACGTACATATCACAAGTCATTTTGCGCTCACAGCCTCACATTAAGGCATAAAAATTAACATGCTAAGGTCGAAACTCATCCACCACCCACTGTAAATTATAAATGCATATTATAAATACTTGATATTATTTCAGAATTTTTTTAGTACATGCCAATTTTAATGTAATGAACTAATCGTCTTATATTTTTAACTACAGAGTAGTCAAGAAGTGGGCATACCCCCCTCTCCTCTTTTTAACAAGATGTTAGTTACGATGAAAGGTTTGCTAAACACACTTCCCACGAAGTCTTCATAGTAACACAGTTGAATTCTGCTCAATTTTCTCTTGCACATTTTGAGACAAAGCATCTCCGAATCTCCTCTAAACAACGAGAAGATGGTGCAGCACTCATCCATGTTACATGTAAGATGTTCGATCATATATTTATTAATATTAAGACATCATGGTATGTGTGTGCAACAAACATTCAACTGTAACCAACATAATGTTTTCAAAAAAAGGAGAGGGTAAGCCCACTACATATGTTTTAACCCTTACAGGCGCGGGTCATTAAAATTTTAGAAATATAATAAAAAAACACAATGGATGGGAAAAATTGGTTGTCTGGACATAGATTTTAGAGTCAAAAGTTTTTTAAATTCACCCCCTCCAGCTGGGGGTGGTGTCCCCGTTTGTGACCACCGCCCTCCTAGAGCAGAAATTGTTTTCTGAAGTGGTTATGCTTACCTCGTATGACAATTGGAGTAATTTCAAATATTTTAAGCTCTTAAGCATTTTTACTAATTATTTCAATAATTTATGCCATTAAGAATATTTAGAACACAAAATTCAATATTTTTACTATAAAAATTCCAAGATAAAGATGAAGTAAAATTCAAGAAAGTTCATATAGATTATATAAAATTATCTAAATAAGCAATTTAAAATGTTAAAAATATTTTTGGCACATTGTTCTTGCTTTATGTGCATTCCCTTTGTGCTATAAAATATTAAATGAAAAAATACGACTGTATAATACCATTTACAGAAAAAAATAATATCAAAGCTGATAATAAAAAAAGTATACAACCAGGGGCGGCATTTCAACATTTCGTTTGGGGGGTCGAGTTTCTTAAACATGAATTTCCTCAATACAGTACAAAATACTTATTGGTTAACAGGAAGGGATAATAAAATGATTTTAATGTTAAGAATAATTAAGTTTGTTAAGAAAAAATTAACATTTTTGCGACCGAAGCTTTAATTTTATTTTGTAACTAAGTTATCTCACAAAATATCTCGGTAGTACTTTTTATTTTTTTGTAAAGTTTTAATCTGCTATTTTTGAACTCAGGAAGAAGAGAAGATTTTGTAACTGTATTTAATCAATATCCAGTGTTTTGCTTTATTGCCAGTATAGCTAAAGATGAAGGTTTTGCTTGCCTCATTGCGCTTCGAAGGTAATTCCCTAACCTCCTGAGACATAAAAGTCATCTTTCAAAGACCTGATTGAAACAGTTAAAATAATAATAATGGGAGCAAGAAAGTTATTTTAAAAAACACATTTCCTTCAGATCCCTCTCTTTAAAGTAACCAAGAAAACTTTTTAAATTCGGCTAGTATTTATTTTGCGTCATTAAAAAGCATAGTCGCAGTTCACAAAACAATTCCTCTTCCCTCATGCTAGAAATTTTACTTAGAAGTGTAATATTTTCCTTTTCGTTTTCTATAACCAACCTACATAATATTGAACTTAAGACCATAGATAAATGTATCTCATCAAATTCTGTCTCAATTTCTTAAGAAACGCTCATTTTATTCAAAATATTGATTTAATATTTTGACTAAAACTTCATGTGGGTTTTGTCACCTTTTCTACAATGGTATACAGTAAAATCTTTTATTGAAAGTTCTGTCACACACTTGGTTCAAGTATGCATTAGTGCGAAAATTACTATGAGTTTCAATTGTCAATCCAAGAGTTAAGATTAACGGATTGAAATCCATTTTGTTTTTATGATAGACTGTTCAAAAAACTGCACCGCAGTATAAATAAAATAAACAAACATTCAAACAAAGTCATAGATATTCTAATGACATGAGATTTTCTATCACTGAAAAGGTCGCTTTCCAGTCATTCTTCCAGGGGGCTTTTATAGATTTAACTCTTGAATACCATCTTGTGTATTCAGAGACTGTCAAGTAAAGAGCCAAGATAGATTTGTTGAGGTGCTATTTTTTGATGTGGAATGTTTTTCAAAAATAGCATGTTTTTACAAAACGTTTCTATGAAATTATATAATACATTGAGTTGCTAAAATGTATTTGTGGCCCAAGGAATCAATGAACACTTACTAGCTAAACATTGAGCTATAATATGAACATAAAGTTTGCGTAAAATGACATGGGGTTGACGCGTAAAAATTGCGCATTCTCAACACTGTACGGGCATCTCATACAAGATGCACCATCAAAACATGGTGTACACAATTTTGAATTATGTAACCCATATTAAGAGATTACTTTTTTGGAAAAGGCAAACAATTATTCTCAATCAGTTTTTTCTGTTTTGAAAATGCAGGCAAATAATTTTCTAAGTTGAATTTACCCATTTTTTTTATTCTTCTTAGTGAAAAATTTGGGGGTGCAACCGCCCCCTTTCGCCCCTCCTATTTGCCGCCCCTGTATACAACTGTCTGGTAGGAAAAGCAGATCTCAAATGTGTGCAGTCATGGACCTTCAAATTCACCTGTTCTGGGTCAAGAACCCAAAATAAATAAACAAAAGCCCATTGTAAACTATTCTTTTGGTCCCCCTTTTCTGAAATGTATCAAATTACATCTTTCACCCACAACAGTGAGATCAATGCTCTAGACGGGCGGTGTCCACATTTGGGGACACCTGGAAAGAAGCTTTGTTTATGCATTCAAAAATGAACTCGAATCTTTTGCAAAATTATGATTGATTAGCTCAGGATTCCTGAGGGAAAATGGTTGACTAATTTAGTTTATGGTGTAAATTTTAAAATCTAGAAAAAAATATTGTATTTGAGCTTGAAAATCGAGGTATTTTAAACAAGAAATTAAGCCAACAAAAAGAGTCATATTTAATAGTGCTGCCATCGGTGTGCATTAAAGAGAAATAAAAGCAACAAATGCAGCGATTTTTGGAGTTTTAAAGAAAAAACTTTTTTTTAAAGAAATTTTTAAAATTGGTGTCCCTTTTTGTGACCACCGCGCCGGAAAGGGTTAAATCAGTGGTGTCCAACCATTTTTTACCCAAGGGCTGCATTTTATATTAAAATGATTCTCGCAAGTTAGACATACTACATAATATTTTTTTAACTATAAAATTCTTTCTAAATAACATGGCAAAACAATGAAAAAGAAAGAACGACAAACCAAGATTTATTGTTGTCACTACTTTATATTTATTCTAAAATTATGAAGTGTGCATTTGTTTTTCCAGAACTCAAAATCTGACTATTTGACAAATTATGACAAACCCCGGTTTTCAATTTGTTGCGTTGAACATAATGGGCCACAAGGGTTAGTTTTGCAGGCTGCATGTGGCCCATGGGACGTTGGTTGAGCACCATTGTTTTAAATTATAAGTAAAAGACTGAAAAAACACACTTGCTGATAATGATTTGTTAGCTTATTTTAAAGAAATTATATATTATCTTGAAGAATTTACATTTAACTAATAGAACAGCAACAAAACTACAGCCTAGGATTTAAAAAAAAGTCTTGCTTCCTTTACTTCCACATTTTCATTTTAAAATTGAAAAGTTTCTTTCCACTCAATATTTGTACCTGCCACTATCATAAATGTGCCATTCAAATCTGAACCACAAAAATGTTGATTCAAGTTTGAGCAGCACATTTATGAGATTGATTCAAATTATTTCAAGGTGAAATAACACAATTTTTTGTAAATTATTGCAGTTCACAACACATACATTTGACTCTGGAAGTTAGAAAACGCAAAGTATTAAAAGCAGTACTATTGTACTATAAAATGTCTATGACTTGCATATTTCCTTCTAAAGAGTTCGAGTCATCATCTAGATCTACAAGAGTCACTTTATTGCTCATTTTTTCTGTTGCTTTAATGTCATTGTTCTTTGGCTTGTCTACAGTTATTTTAACATCTATGCAACTTCCACTTTCCATTTCAAGGTCTTCTGCCGTTTCCGTGCCTTCAATTTTCTCTCCATCGAACTCAAACACCATTTTTTCCAGAGGGATTTCACGTAACTTAGCGTATCTCACCATCACCTCTTGCATGCTTTCAAGCTGTAATTAAAAAAAAAGTAACAGGTGTAATACTTAACAAAAACATCAAGGACATAATAGTACATTTACTTTTTTCAAACACAATACAAGTTCTTGTTAATTTAACTGATTTTCCTCATGAATACCTCTTTTTTTTTCCTTCTTTTTTTTTTTTTTTTTTTGTAAAAAAAGCTTTTTAATCAATTATCATTCAAAAATTGAAGTATAGTAATGTTTGAAATAATTTTCAATGAACAGCAGGGGGGGGGAGGGAACTAATTTAAACATGGCCAGCAAAACCAGTTAAGGAAATATTTATACATAAAAAAGAAGTTACATCAATTAATATTTACAAGTGCTAATTTTCTTCAAGAATATAATTCTATTTTATGTTTTAATGATGGGGGGGGGGGGGGAGAAAAAAAAAGGAAATATTTACGTGCTAGCATTAGCTTAGGCAATGTTAACAAGAACATGATATATTGGCAAATAAGCTAAAGTGCAAGAAAAATTACACAATATCAGTTTTAAAACAAGCACAAATGAACTGAAAGTTTTTAAGGGCGTTTAGAATTAACTTTATTCAAATTAATTTACTGTTTTAATTGATAAAATCTAAAACTTATTTGTAATATAGAGAGAGTCCTACAACATTGATATTCTATTCTCATTCTATGAACCACCTTGTATTTTTTTTTCTCACTGCTCATTTGACAACAATGGTTATGCATATTTTTTTCCCAAACAATCATAAGTTTTACTTTACAGGAAATGATATACAGCCCCCACAACATCATTTTAACGATACCCGATTTAACGATTTCCTCAATTCAATGATAAATTTCACTGGTCCGGATTCAATTGCATTGAATGTCTATTTTCCTCAAAGAAACGATAACTTTTCTAGTCCTTTGACAATCGTTAAATCAGGACAATATTGGGCGAAAAATATACTATGTCAGTTTCAAAACAAGCATAATTACCGAGTTTTTATGCAGAACAAAAAATAAAATAATGAAATTTATTCAAATTTAGTTCTTGGTTTCCGTGCTATATCTTTAAGCCTTAAGTACCACATAAAATGTATTATCTCTACATAGTATAAAATGAAGTTTCCAAAACTCGTCTGTTTGTTTAAATGCGCAAAACTCAAGAACTACAAGGCTGATTTCGCTGAAATTTTCACAGTATATTTCTTTTGCACACCACTGGAAAGAGTGGCTTTTTTTACTCCAGATCTAACTTGACCTGTGGTCAAAAACTACACTTCTATCTTCAAAGGAAACAAGTTACAAGCCTTTTTAAAATCAAGTTCAAAATATCTTATTTCCGTTCAAATTGTTAACCATTTTCTTTCTCATTTTAATTCCTTAAACTTATCGTCATTGTTTGGGAAGGGAAATTGTTTGCATGATGTTTTTTTAAATTTATTTATTTAAGCCTGATTGTTGAATATACACAATTTTCATTTTCAAGGTAGACCGGGCAACACAGCTAGTTTTTTGCATAAGTTAAATATGTAACAATTAGTGGGAAAAACCAAAGTCATTACGGAGCATCTTTACTGTTAGTTTAAAATTTACTTACTCTATGAATCGCCATGTCTATTTTTTTCTTACTGTCATTAGACTGCATTTTCACTTTTATTTGGTTGTCATCCAGTTCAGTTTCATTTTTCTCTGCCTTATATGGCAAACATTCTGGAAATAATTTTTAAATGAAGAGAAACAGCAAATGTAATGGTTGAACAATATTAAAAAAAAAAAATTCCAACTGCTATACACTCAAAACCTTAATGCATATTTTAAAAATTTGTTGAATTAACAAATTTTTTTTAATCTAGAAAGAAGCAAAAAAAGCAAAAAAAAAAAAAAAAAATCTTACCAATTAATTCATAAAATTTAATGTTTAAGCTGCTTGGAGTGTCATCGACTTGAATATTTCTGTCTTTATGGCATAATAAGACTTCTGAAGCCTTAAGGTTGAAAGCATCAGCTACTTTACAAAATATGGAGGAAAATTTCTCACTCTAAAAATTCAAAAGAGAAAATTAAAATAATTAATCTAAACAGAAATATTTGATTTTTAGTTATTCTACTGACAAAATTTTATATTCCCAGATATGAATGAGCTGGTTAAATAAAAATTTGTACTTAACACATTACAGTATACTGTCGACTCGTGCTACAACGCGATCCGACTTACGCGAAATGACTATAACGCGAGTTTTTTCAGGAACAACGAATTTTAAAGCTAAAGCGAATTTTTCGCTCTCGACATGAAAATATTTGGAATTCTTGTATTGTAGACTATAGAGACCCTGAAAGAGGGGTGTTACCATAGATGTAAATGTTATAAAAGTAAATGCGAAGCTACTGTATTTAAAAATATATTAGAATGATGATCAGATTGCTCAGCATAAATCATCATCTTTAATTTATAAGTTATAAATGTAACTTATTGTATCTACTGTATAGTACACTTACAGTGCAGTGCTCCATTATTAATACATACTGTATGTACCATACTGTTTTATTTTTATGTCTCTCTCTCTCCCATTGATCACTGATTTTGTGCAATGTAACTGTATTTTATGTTGAATAATGCAGTTTTTTCTTTTTAAATACAGTAAAAATTCTGCTCTTTATGTAAGAAACGGTAATATATGTTTACAAAACAATCTAAAACAGTTTAAAAGGTGTTTAAAATTGTCTAAAATGATTGGGTATGTTAATAAAAAAATCATATACACAACATTTTTCCACAACGGGAAATTTCGACTTACGCGAGGAGTCGTGGAACGCATCCCTCGCGTAAGTCGGGATCCGACTGTAGTTGTACGTAGTTTTATGCATTAAAAGAACACACATATAAATTTACATAATAATTCCCATGCTGTCCTTTACAAAAGGACAGCATGTAATTACACACCTCAATTACACCTGATACAGAGTTGCCACAAAAATTCAAGAATGAAATTCCCTGACATTTCCAGTCGATTCTAGAAAAAATTCCAGGTTAATAAATTTTGACTTATGTTATTTAATATCAATACTATATAATTTTTACTGTAAATAAACCTATTTTAGCAACCAAATAATGCTTTGAAACATTATCAATAATTGTTATCAAAATTTGGGTTAGGTTAAGATAAACTTAAAATTAAATTACAAATTCTTTGAAAGACCAGATATTTCCAATTAATACTTTTATTTTTGAATCTCTGCAATTGCATTGTGCAAAAGTTTCCCTTTCAATGCAAACATTTTATTTCACTATAAACTTTTTCTTAGCACTTTTTTTATACTTCTCTTCTTACTTTGCAACTTTTTCTTATGGCAAGATGATATGTACTAGGAACCATTCTAGCATGATTGAGCACATTGTAAGAAATCCCATTTGATTTGATTCTCCCTCCCTCCTCTCAGCATGAATAACATCATTCCGTCAGTCCTTAATGCTACAAGAGTTTTCATTCAAATTTTTGACTAACATGCTTTTGTTGAAACTACACTCTCAACTAGTGGTGCGACATCCATTAAAAAAAAAAATGATGTTTAAAAATAATAGATGTTCAAAATTAAAACATCAATGTTTTAACCAAAACCACGACGGATGTTTTAGACATGTTGTGAAAAAATTATCAGCATTGTGAACTTCTAAAATATTTTTCTAAAGGAGAATTATTTTTAATTCAAAAGGATTTTTCACAAACTGTTAACTTTAAAAGCAAATGAAGAACTAAAAAATCAAATGCTCATTCTTTTACAATTTAGTATTTTCACAAAAAGAAAAAAAATGTAATTGCTAATTAAATAGGTAACAGTTAAATTTTGCAAAAAGAAATAAATAACTAAAGCAATTCTAATCCAGAATTTATTAAAATAACTTCCAACCATTGAAATACAGTAAACTGCCAATCATTTGTGAGTGGATTATCTGCGGGGTGGATTATCAGGAAGTCATTTAACAATCTGGGACATGGATTTTCACAGTAAAAAACAAAAAACCAACAGCTGATTTTTTTTTTTTGTCGCGAAATTGTAAATAAACTCAGTTATTTTTGTTTCATTTGTTAATTCCTTTTTTGTATTTTCTTCATTGCGCTTACACTATTTTTTTTTTTTGATGTTATGTTCTGTTGTGCAAAAAACATTTTTACTATACTGTATATATTTTCAATGTTTGATGAAAGTATTATTATGCATCAACAGGGTTCCCAGATATATATCACGAATCACGATATATAATTAATATTTATTTTGAAAATATCATGATTTTTTGATACTTTCGATATTTATTTTTTCAAAGTACGATATTTGTGGTATAAAAATTAAATGTATTATTCATACTAATATATTCTTTAAAATTAAATAATCCGAAGTAATACATTCATGTAACATATTAATGCATCATTAATATTATGTAAATAATATAATCTTCCTTCTTTATTTTCTATTTATAAAATTATTAGTAATGTAGTAATTTTAATTGGCCAGAAAAGAAAAAAATATATATGGATGTGTACTGACTTAAGCATATTTTTTATTTCTGAACTATATAAAATTTGAAAAAGTATTTGACCAAAGAAAAATGAGTAAAGCATCTAATGCTTAAGTAATTCAATTAAAATTAATAGATATGTATCAGTTATGCTATATTTTATTTCTAATAGATTAAATGATGATATTTTACAAATGATTGTAAATATTATTTGTACTTATGTCATTTAAAGTACATAAATTTTTATATAAAATACATATTTATCACTACAAATAATGAAGGAAACATTAATTTTAAAACTGATGCACTATAGTAATAACATAAGAAAAAAATAGCACAGTGATTTGAGGGAGCAGTTACTATTTAATGATTTAATTTTGTGTTGATCGAAAATATCGGACATATATCAAAATGTCCGATATATATCAAAATATTCGATATTTTTGAAAATATCATGATATTTTCGAACCCTGTGCATCAATACAGCTAAATTTTTCAGGAAGGACAATTTCTACCTTTTTTGTTTCTAATTTTAGCCTTTTTGTGGTTTATTCGTGATTTTTATTATCCGTGACACTTGTGCCGCCCAATTCTATGGATAATCTGGAGTTTACCATAATGGTAAAGTTTGATGGATGCAAAAGAACTGAAATCTCAAACACCGGAGGCGGATTCATAAATTTTTGTAAGGGGGGGGGGCACGTTTCAATGCCCCCCTTACCCTCCCCTAAATTTCTCTATGGAACAACCTGTGCCATGGATCGTATTTCCTCAAATTTTCATCAAACGTCATATTTCTGTAGGCAAACAAGCTGGACACGTTACCGTAAGTTTTGAACACATTCTTCTTTTGTAAACGAACAAAGAACTCAAAATGGCAAAAGCCCAGTTGTTGTTGCATGCCCCTATGGTCAGCAGAGCTAGACCAGGTCCATGAGTTCGTGTATCACTCATGGGTGGGGAAAGAAAGCAGCCTCCGTTAGTTGCAAGAACTTGAGCACCAAAAAACAGGTGGAGGACTGACTTAGCTCGGATGCCCCAGGCTTTTGCTGAGCATATTGGAGTGGCCTTCACGCCTTGGGTGGCCCTACCAGGAGAATAAAAATAGCCCAGTAAAACAACCCAGTCAATCCTTTGGATTATGAAGCACTGAGAAGCAGACCTTGCAGAATCAAGCAAAAAATGGGTCCCCATCGATTTCATATACTATTTTTTCGGATCTAAAAATTGAAGTTTAATAATAATCTTAATAAAATTCATGCCACAGGGGGGTCAGTTGACCCTTTGACCCTCCCCTGAATCCGTCCTTGTCAAACACAACATGCAATTTTCAGCAAAGTCACTTTCAATGTTGGCATGTTTCCAAAAAAAAAAAAAAAACAAGTTTTAACCTACAAAAGTTAAAATTTTGAGACTTTAAATTTTTATGATAATTCATTTCATGAAAAAGGAAAAAAAATTAGAATGAATGCTATTAAAATACTAGTAAGACACATGCTTTGCGGGGGAAATACTAGTAATTTCCAGCTTGAATTTTATATTTTTTTTCAAAAAAAGCAAAATTAAATGTTATGATATTAATCAGAGCTTTATGATTTTCGTAAGTTATTTTATTTTCTTTATTTACTTAATTTTTTGTAGCCTTTTTACATTCAGTACTTTAAAAAATGAGAAGGAATTAACTGATATTTCCAGAAACTTCATTAATTTGTCACTTTTCCTGAATTTCCCGGACTAATTTAGATAATTTTCATTTTCATAGAAAATTTCAGGTTTTCCAAATTTTCCAGGTATAATTCCAGGGTTTCAACCCTGGTGATAGATAGCATTTTTGATAATTTTTGACTTCATAAAGCACCATATTGCATTATGTAAGCAATAGTAAAAACTCATTCATTTACGTACATACACTCAACAAAGTTTACAGTTCAAAAAGTCACAGGCTAGATTGATGAATCTTGAAGAAGAATAATGCATGAATTATTTGAAGACAGAATTTTCAGATGTCCAAGTAAAAGTGATACTTCTGATAGAAGAATTGATTTAGGCCAGCTATTCTCAACTGGTAGTCAGGCAAACGGTACTGGTATACAGAAAAAATTTACCAGCCCTCAGAGATTTTTACTTGTCCAATGTTAAAAAAAAAAAAAAAATACTTGTGTTTTTGTTCTTACACAAGAAAAAAAAAGGAAAAGAAAACACCATAGTAATAATAGTATTATCTTATGCGACATCTTCAATGTGTATTTTTTGATTAATTTTCGTACTTGTCTACGAAATTTTCAGCAGTGTTTATTGCTTAAGTATATCTAATTCTAATAAGCTTATTCTTAGCATTTAAATATTTTTTGCAACAGTTCTTAACATTCCAATGAAGTTTTATTTATATATTTATTAATTCATTTATTATAGCTATTTTGTAATAAAGAAAAAAAAAACACCTTCAGCCTTTCGTAATTTTTTTACAAGCATTTAAGGATCCTCCAGTTGAAAGTTTTTTTTTTTTTTTTTTTTTGCAAAAGAAAAGGGGAAAAAAGGAAAAAACTTCATAGTCTGCAAAATTTAAAAAAAAGCATGTTTTTACTAGTCTGCAAATGCAAGTTTTTTTTTCCCCTTAACAAAAAAAAAAAAAAAAAAAAGAATAAGAAGAAAAATAAAACTGGTCCACGAATTTTTTTCAAAAGTTGTAGCTGGTCCGCTGGTCAAAAAAGGTTGAGAAATGCTGATTTAGGCTCCTTCACTTTTACCAGACAGCATAAAAAAAGTGTGGGTTTTTTCAAGTTTGAGTGATGATGAAAGCAGAGATGTGGACATATTTACAGTATTACCAAAAAATTAAAGGGACTATCTGGTCGAAATAGGCCAACTGAAAGCACACTTTTTGTCACATGCCAAATTCATAGAATTGATTTTATAATTTTGTCACATAAAGAGTGTAACCAGTAATCTACACACTGAGCTAAAGAACTGGTATCAAAGAAAACAACTTGCAACACATTACAAATCAAAATTGGTTATTCTACTATAGGAAACTGCTAGATTGCTGCAATTTTAAAAAGTAATGAAATATTATTCTGTAAGTGTTGTTTGAGCATTATTTTGAAAAATTGGAGAAGTAAGTGTTTAAACTTTATCAATCATGCAATATTATTTTTAAAAACTGTTTTATGTTTTTTTTTTGGCAATTAGAGCTTATTTAATCTCATTGTTATTGTAATTTTCTTCCTAAAGAACAGAAAAAAATAAAAAAATCTAGCATTACAAATTGTTTTTTGTTTTTAAAATATTATTTAAAATCCAGAAAATCTAAAATTTTGAGTTTATGAAGGGTGATATGAGGTTTAAATTATTAGGGCATCAAAATATTATTGTAAGTTTGTAAATAGTTCTTATGTAAAAGAACAACAATGACATTTTAGTATGAAACCACTTAAAGGTATTTTAAAACATTAATTCAGTTCCTTATAACCTTTTAAACAAAAGCCTGCAATATATAATATTTTTAAGCAATTATTTATTTAGAATTTTCTCAAGTGATAATGCTTAAAAAGAACAAGGCCATGATAACAAAGAGCATTTTTTTTTTTGAACAACAAAATTTAGTAATAAAGATTTGCTGCTCCTCCCCCTCCCCCTTCAAACTAAATTCTACATCAAAAGCTAAGAATGGAGACGGCATTTTATAAACATATGTCAAGAAAACACACTTCAAGAACAATAAATAAATAAGACTAAAGTTCAATCAAAACTGCAGAGATTAAGGTTTAAACATTTTAACATAATACATAAATATTCATACTTGTTGGCATTTTATTTTCTTAATGTCAGCAAGATAATGCACTTTCAAGGAAAGCTCGGAATTCTTCTGGGGGGTAGAACAATCCAAATCGATCACTTCAACATTCAAATCATCATCTGAGAGGTCAAATGAAAGCACACGAGCATTTTCTTCTTCAATTCTGAGAGAAAAAACAATATAATAAAGAAAGATAACTAGTTTTTAAATTTGAAATATTGCTTTTAAACTGCACACACTTTTTAGCTTAAAAAAATGAATAAATTAATTGCTCGATCTATTTGCACAAGTGTATTTTTACTCAGAGATTTGCACCTTATTCCCAAAAATTTAAACTTCAGCTCTTAAATTGTTACAGATTCGAATGCAAAGAACCGTCAAAATAGGAAGTAACTTTCTAAAAGGCTTTCTTGTACTTGAAAAATACTGATTTGTACTTGTTGCAAACGTGACCGTATAGTCACGCCCACTTTTGATCCAAAACGCCACTTTTTGAACAAACGATTTGGCACCAAAAAAAGTTTTAATTAGGACGTTTTCATAATTTCAGCTTTAAAACAGTTGATGAGGGACTTACAGTAGGAGGATAATTTTTTCCTCTGCTGCAGTTAGTTATGCATATTAGAAGTACAGAATAAAATAAGCTGTTATTAGCAGTCTTTTATTACAACAAATATGATTGCACTTGAAAATGAGAAAAAAATTGAAAATGCTAGGGTAAAGCTTTAAAGTAATGTAATAATTACTTTTGCACTCTACTTAATAGCTTTTAATTTTTATGAACTATGTTTAGAAAATATAATTTTTTACCAAAAACAAATGTTTTATTTAAAGGCTTATATCTCTTGTACTTACCCTACCATTTTCCATTTATCATCTAATCCACATCCCGTTTTTAGGAATGAGCCCATTTTTCATTTTTCCTTAAGTTTAAGCAATTTTTTAATCGTGAAAGACTATTAGTACCAGCCAACTTTTTCTGTGTTTCTAGTATGCATAACTGTAACAGGGGAAAAAATTAGTCTCCTACTTTAAAACCCTTGGCTTTTTTAGGCTCCAAATGACGAAAATGGCACTTTTTGAACCATGATTTGACTCTGGGATATTTCTAATTAGGCTTAGTGATGTAAAACACCCGGGTATTTATTTTTAGGGGTAAATACCCAGGGTATATACCAGGGTAAATACCCAAAATGGGTATTTACCCAGGTATTTATTTAAAAAATTTATATTCAACTAAAATAGTTTTCTGTATGTATTTCACTATGTATATTTATACAACCATATGCAAAACAATAAATTTTTGTCCAAAAGTTGTATTTTGACCAAATATTTAAAGAATTATTGTATGAAACACAACTTAGCAATCAAATATGATATTCACATTAAATGTGTTGGATATGCCCAATCAATGTTGATAGCCAAATTTCAGATATAAAAAGCCATTCTACAAAAAGTAAAAAGCTTAACTGGTTACAAAAAAAATTTTTTTTTTAAGGTCCTAGTCTTTTATAACCCAGTAATTTGTCCCTGCATGACATCAAAATGTGACGAAATGTCGCTCAATTTATTATTACTATTTATTTACCTATATCTTTCACAGAAATTTCCTCCAAACCTAGTTCAAGTGTTCAGGCTTATTCCGCATTTAATTTTTTCATTAAGTCTTAGATTTCACTAAGCCTTTAATTAAAAAATTATAATACATAAATTTTTATACTTTTAATCATTCCTTTTTTGGTTTATGTTAAAAAAAATCATCACCTTTTGATATACCACCTAAATTTTTTTTTGCAAAATGCGCAATTTCTAGGGGATTTACCCTGCCTTCGGATAAATACCGAAAAAAAAAATATCTTCCCACACTACATCACTAATTGGGTGCATTAAAAATAGTTTGAATAAATTTTCATCATGAAGTACCAGGGAGCAAATGCAAATGAGCAAGGGAACAAAAAACAATATTTTGATTTTTTTTTGCTTATTAATGTGAAAACTGTTTCTATATTTGCCACGTTATCACTTAAACAGCAATAAAATAAATAAATAACATCATAGTCTTAATAACTTCTCTGTTTATTCTTCCAAACAACCCTCATGTTTCCTTTTGTTTTTTTCATTTTGGATATGACTAACCTAGATTCTGATTTTGAAATCCTGAAGTTCATCATTGAATTGCTTATACTTCTCCAATTATGACATTGAAAAGAAAGATTCTTTGGTTCACAATATGTTTCCTTCATAATTTCATCAAGTCTTTCAATTAAAACTATTATAAACTGTGTAATACATATGTATGTATCAGTTTTACCAATTATTTCATATTAAGATTTAAAAAAAAAAATTCCCATTCACTTATTGCATTTTCTTGTAAAATACCCAGTTTAAAAATATTTACCTACCCGCTGGGTATTTACCTGATCCACATCACTAATAGGCTTAACTTAAATTGTTTCTTCTTCGTAAAAAAAAAAAAGTTCATTCTTTCAAATTTGCAACAAGTCCTGTTTGATCCTCCTACTAATTTAAATAAATTTACAAGAGCTTTTAGAAAAAGTATCAAAAAGGCCAAATTTTACTCATCGGCGGAACAAAAAATAGATATGTACTATATCCCAGTACCAAAATTTTTTCGAGGAAAAAATATAACAGTTTAGGGGTGCAAAATATTAGTACATATTACCTACTAAATAAACTTCTAAAGCAAGCAATAAAATTTAAATGAAGTATTTGAGAGAAGAAATGGCGGCACAGCTTTGTACAGATAGCTTTTACTATACCGCCTATACAGTCGACTCTCGATATCTCGAAGTACGAGGGACCAAGAAAAAGATTCGACATAGCCGAAGTTCGAGATACTGAAAACTAACTATTATTTCCCTTTTGAAACAATTGTAAAAGTAATTAAACAAAACCACACATAAATGCTCAGATAGGAGAGAAAACTTGTATTAGTTTCCCCCCCCCCCAAAAAAAAAAATACAAAAGTGTGTAAAACTTGAAGAACATAAGCAAAAATAATATTACTAATAAAAAAATGTATTTCTTACTTCACATTTAATAAATATTGCTTTATACTTGCTTGTTTTTTTGAATTAATATTTCTGCTATGTATGAAATCATTAATTTTACTCATGGCATTGAATATATCCTGTGGAACATTTTCCCGACTTTCAATAGAACGATGAATAATCGATAGTGCATTACTAACATCTGCATTTGTTGGCAAATCATTATGTTCAGAAATTTCAATTTTCTCTTCATTGTCCGTACCATCTTCTTTAGCTGTTACTTCTGCAATAATATCTTCATCGCAAAGTTCACCGCAGGTAATGAGCTCGGAGTCAACGTTTACGAAGTCAGAAAGTTCCAATGATTGTTCTTGAAACACATCTCTGAACTCGTTGTCCAAACATTTGTTAACCTCATCAACAATATTGGGAGCACTTGAAGGAAAGAATCCGCATTTCTGAAAACAATGAGCAATTGTGTCTTGGGAAACATCATTTTGCCAGGCACTAAAAACCATTCGAAGAGCATCTAATACCGATATGGAACTTGTATGCTCTTTATTATTTTCAATATCGTTGATGAGCTTTCTAATTACTCGTTTCCTATAATGCACTTTTAAATTACGAATTACTCCCTGATCAGCTGGCTGAAGTTTTGCCGTTGTATTTGGTGGGAAGAATTCAAGCTTAATTGACTTTAAATTTTTTAACTTTGGATGTGCTGGACAATTGTCCACAAACAGCAAAACTTCTCGAGATTTTTTATGAAAACTCAAATCAAGTTTTCTCACGTATTCTTCAAACAGCTCGCTGGTCATCCAGGATTTCTTATTGCTTTTGTAATTTACCGGCAAAGATTTGACGTTTTTAAAGCAACGTGGGTTTTTCGATTTACCAATAACTAAGAGGGGTAATTTTTCTGATCCATCAGCATTGGCACCAACAAGAACAGTTAAGCGATCTTTGCTCATTTTTCCTCCAGCGCAGGACTCTCCTTTGAACATTAAAGTTTTTGGGGAACACATTTGTAGAATAATCCGGTTTCATCAATATTAAAGACGTCTGATGCTTTGTAACCAAACAGTAGGGTGGGAAGTCTTATTCTCCATTCTTCACAAAGACTTTCCGGGACGTCTTTAGCTTCTCCATGTAAATTCCGAAAAACTATGTTATGACGAGCTTTAAACCTCTCGAGCCATCCACTGCTTGCTACAAAGTCCATGTGTCCAAGGAGTTTGCCAAAATCAAGTGCTTTTTCACGAAGGAGAATTCCACTCACAGGGATTTCAGTCCACTTATGCTCATAATTCTTAAACCATTTCAAGAGTGCCGTTTCAATGTTGGTGTATGTGCACTCCTTGATTTTTTTACGATTAAGATTTGCAGAACCGCCCTTTGTTTCGTAATGTTCTAATATTTTTTCTTTGTTCGACATTATTGTCGATAATGTATTCGGCGGTATGCCATATTTCAGGGCCAAGTCCTTTTTCTTAACGGTAGGATTATTCTCTACATCTTTAATTAAATCGACCTTTTCTTCAATAGTTAAAATTTTTAGCTTTCTCTTACTCATTTTTCAAAACGCTGAGCATGCAATCATTTACTAAATGCTATGAGTGCTAAAAAGCTGAGATCAGCGAAGCTTCAAGTGAGCAGTTCCAAGTTCAATTGGTGGGTCACTAACTGGTTTAGCCCTCACCCAGGGGGTATTACACGTGCTCTCTTTCTTGCTAATCCCTTATCAACGTCTGGTCTATCTCCCTTTTGTACTCGTTCTAACAGAGCCACTGAAAAGAACTTATCGAAGCGTGAACAAGCAACGCGTGAACGAGTGCATTTTAGCTCTTTCTCTCGTCAAAAGAGGTGGCGACCTGTCAATTACGCCCCCGTCTTCAAAGCCCTAACAAAAGGGAGCAGGTGGTGAAAATAGCAGAATTTTCTCCGTCATTTTACGGTCAAGTTGGTTTCGCTACTGATAATCAGGACAATAAATGTTAAGAGATGTCTGTCTCAAACTTCGAGATAAGCGGAGTGAACTTCGAGTTAACGAAAAAAACCCCATTAAGAACATTAGCAGAAGTTTGGGACCATCCAAAAACTTCGACATAAGCGGAAATTCGAGTTCAGCGAAGTCGAGATATCGAGAGTCGACTGTATTTCTTCATTTCTCCCAATTTTGCCTTAAAATTTATTGGCTGCTTTAGAATTAACCTAGATGTAAAAACATCAACTTTAACAGTAATTTTTGAGTGTAGTAATCAAGAAATCATATAGTTATTTTATTCTATTCATATTATGCCATTGCAAATCAGTTTGATTTGAATGGATTTATTTACATAGAAGTGTCTTATAAATCAAAATTTTTTTTTTGTGTGTAACAAATATGTTTCTCTATATTTTTAAAAATATCAGTTACATGATAAGGAAATTAATCACTAAAAATCATAAAGTTTGATTAAAAAAATATTTTGAAAAACAGGATTTACAAAATCTGATGTATAAATTAGAAAATTATATATATATTTTTTCATTTGATAAGAAAAATCATTTTTTTCCACACCCTGTTAATAGAATTCTATTGCATCAAAGAATTTGATTTAAGTTTGGAACGTATAGAAAATTAGTGAATTTTCATTTTAACCATTTTGTTCTTTTTCTTCTGGCATTCTGGACTTTTTTTGGCAAAGTAGCAACCTCGCAAGAATACCACAAATATTTTATTTATATATACTTTTTAACAGTGGGGAAACAATCATGTTTTTAAATATGAGTATTTTATTATCAGATTAGCTATTACAAACTGCTTCCTCTTGGTTTATTTTGAGCACTGGTTGTTTAGTGATGTAATAGGTCTTTATAAACCATATGGTGAGCATATATTTTCAAATTAAAATTTTAATGAAAATAAAAATAAATTTAGTTCAATTATTTTGTAACAGAACTCAAAAAATCATAGAAATCAACAAACCTGATTATTGTTCAGGATGCAGAAAGATTGCACACACAAAAGTTCTTTCACTTGCACATGAAAAAGGCTAACATTATTTTCATTTCTGAAATTGAGTAGCAATCTTTAAACATCTGCAGCTGGTTTTCTATAGGTGGACAATATAAAACAAGATGGGGGTGATTTTCCTTTTCAACTTTGAAAGAAAAAAGCAAAAAAAAAAAGCGGAATTCCCCTAATTTGCAGAAAACAATCACATGTATGCTTTAAGTATATTTTTGATTTATGAGTTTCATCAAGAATTCACTTTGCAAAGGATTTCTTAATTCACACATAAAGTATATTAATTAAAATAAACAAAACTAGATACTTACTGCTGCCTTTTATATGCTTCATCTTCTTGAAGCCTTTGCAAGCGTCTTTTTGTAGTTTTAGATAAGTTTAAATCTTCTTCTTCCGCAGCCTGCAATAAAACTTCTTCAGAGGTTTTTCTGAAGGAAAGATAAAATTAGAAATTAAAAAAAAAAAGCATTTGACAAAAAAAAAAAAAAAAAACTATTAGCAACATAACATCTCTTAATTATACCAGTGATAGACATTAATAATCACAATTGATTATTAAGTATTTCAGCTTTTATAAAGTCTTTTATTCGAACATTAATGAAAAAGGTTATTTAATTTATGAAACATTATTAAACTTTTAATCAACTTGAAGTCCAAATAAGAAAATGCTAGGAACTCTCCCCCTGTCAGCCCTTTGGCTGATCAAGGTAGCACGTGCGGTAATGAATGCCAGACGAGACATGTGTCCCACACATGGAACTGATTTGGTCAGGCCGGAAATACAAATACAAAAGTGACGACCAGCAACAAGCTCTGGGCCCAGCTAGACTGGTTCCTAGTCAATTTACAATCCCCAGTGAAGATCAATGGCCATTTTAAAACTATCTACTCTCTTGCTCATTACCACCTCTTCCGGTAAACTGTTCCAAGGTTCCACTACCCTGCTATAATAATAATTTTTCCTAATATCCATGTTAGCCTGAGATTTAAATAGCTTAAAACAATGACCCCTTGTCCTGTTTTCAGCGCTTAACTTCAGCCCCGTAACATCTTTCATTTTAATAAATTTAAACAACTGAATCATGTCCCCTCGGTCTCTTCTTTGCTTAAGACGGTACATTTTTAACCTTCTAAGCCTGGAATCATAGTCTAAGTGAGAAAGTCCATTTATTAGCTTTGTAGCTCGCCTTTGAACCCTTTCCAATACATTAATGTTTTTCTTAAGATAAGGAGACCAAAACTGAACAGCATACTCCAAATGAGGTCTTACCAAACTTCTATATAAGGGCAGAAGAACTTTAGATTTGTTTGAAATAGATCTATTGATAAACCCAAGCATCTTATTGGCCTTGTTACTAGCAATGCTGCACTGTTGGCTAAACTTTAAATCCTGACTTATTAAGACCCCCAGATCAGTAACTTTGTCTGCCTGACTAATGACTGAACCTTGCAAATAATAACTTGTACACTTATTTCCATGCCCTAAATGTAACACTTGACATTTCCCAACATTAACAGCCATACCCCATTTATCAGCCCACTCCGTAATATGATCTAGATCCTCTTGCAGCTGTTTTGCTTGTTCTTCATTATCTACAGTCCCCATAACTTTGACATCATCAGCAAAACAATTCATGTTCCCAGAAATATTTTTGTGAATATCGTTCATAAAAACAATGAACAAAACAGGCCCTAACACTGATCCTTGAGGAACCCCGCTTAAAACCTCACTCCAATTAGAGTAATTTCCCCTTACAACTGCCCTTTGTTTCCTTCCAATCAGCCAGTTTTTTACCCAAATGAAAGTTTTCCCTCCTATTCCTATATCAGCTAATTTGCTAAGTAGAGCAACATGCGGTACTTTATTGAAAGCTTTTTGAAAATCAATGTAAACAACATCTACAGGCTTCTTATTGTCCAAAGCCATGCTAACTTTGTCATAGAAATGTAATAAATTAGTTACACAAGATTTGCCTTTCCTGAAACCATACTGAAAACTAGTCAATAGATTATTAGTCTCTAGAAAATTTACTATCTTAATTTTTATCAATGTTTCAAAAATTTTGCAAACCACCGAAGTAAGACTCGCAGGTCTATAATTTCCCACACTCCCTTTAGACCCTTTCTTGAAGAGTGGTGTAATGTTAGCCAGCTTCCAGTCCTCTGGCACTGTCCCCGAGTTATAAGAAGCATTGAAAATATTTACGATTACATCTGCTAATTCCTCCGCACATTCAACTAAAATTTTTGGATAAATATTATCAGGTCCCGGAGCCTTAGTCTCTTTAATTTTTTTCAAATGAAGTAAAACGTCATCCCTGGAAAATACAAAGTCCTCAAGCTGTACTATAGCTTGTGTCTTGTTGGTGTCAACTGTTGAGATACAGTTATCGTTAAAAACACTCGAAAAAAAGTTATTAAGAACATTAGCAATATCACTATCGTCCTGAATTAAAATTCCGTGCTCATCAACCAGTGGCCCAATATGACTATTTCGAACTTTCCCCGAATTAGCGTATGCAAAAAACCTCTTGGGATTCCTGTTTATGTTATCTGCCAGTCTTTGCTCCAACTCTCTTTTCTGAATCCGTACCAAATACTTAAATTTACGCCTTGCCTTACAATATTGGAGCCTATCTGCACTGTGACCAGTTTCTCTAAACCTATGAAAAGCAGCTTGCTTGTAATTTAGAGCGTCTTTAGTTTCCCTGGAGAACCACATTGGCCAAATTTTAGTGTTGACACCCTTTCTCCTAAAAGGAACATGATCCCCAACCGTTTTCACTAGCTTTTCCTTAAACTCTGTCCACTGAAGATTCACATCGCTATTGTCCAATCCAGAAGAAAAAACTGCTTTCAAACTCTGCCTAAGTGCCACAAAATCAGTATTTCTGAAATTGGGCACAAACCTAAAATTCTCTACTTTGTGCGTATCAAATTTAATCCCAAACCTAATACTGTTGTGGTCACTGTCTCCAATGTGTTCCCCTACACATAACCCCTGAACAGAACCTTCCATATCACAGAAAACTAGATCCAAAATCACGTCCTGTCGAGTACCCTGAGTTCAATTTGATCTAAAAAACAGTCACCAATTACTTTCAAAAATTCCTCTTCTCTGCTATTACTATGGTAAAAATTCTTCCAATCAATTCCTGGAAAATTAAAATCTCCCATTATAATGACTGACCCCTTGCTTGAAATGTCACTAATAATACTAAACATCTGTTCATCTTGACTCTGGCTTAAGTTGGGTGGCCTATAAATGTTCCCTAAATGTAGTTTATTTCCCTTATTGCTCATCAACTCCAGCCAAATCATATCAATCTCATTAGGTTATCATTAATTATCAATTCATTGCAAGTTAAAGTGCCTCTGACATAAAATAAAACCCCACCACCTCTTTTACCTACTCTATCTTGTCTAAACAAATTATACCCAGCAATAGATAATAAATCATCATCACTTTTGGTAGCCCATGGAACTGGCCGAATGCCAAATACCAAGGAACTGGTTATCCGTGGGAAAATGATAAGAGACATTCCTACGTTGGCAGTCGAGAGAGACCGGCTCTGAGCTTAGTTATAATTTGTAATTTCAAAAAGCTGAACATATTGTAGTATAAATAATACGAATAACTCAGGTGTTGAGTAATAAACGTTTTAAATTTTAAAAAATGAGCTCTGGAGTGTAATAATTACACAAGAACTGCACAACAATGCACATCAGTAGAAAAGAAAAAGGGACCAAGAATTCACAACCCCCCCCCCTTACATAAATGTAATAGTATAAAAATGCATAATCAACTTACTTTATTTTAATCTTTGCATTTGTTTTACCTCTACCTCTTCCTCTTCTCTTTCCTAAAACAAACAAGTTTTGAAAATTAAAAGGCATTTAACAGAAGATAATTATGAAGAAAATGAATGCCAGAGTTTATCCTGGCCTGGAGAAACACAACTTTAACTAAACAAACTACTTTGAATTTTTCTTAAAAAAAATATTATGAAAAAAAAACACATTTATGTCATTAATACAATTCAGTTATTACTGTAATTAAATTAAAATAAATAAAACTAAAACTAACTTAATAAAAGTAATTTTATGCCTCAAAAATGACAGAAAAACATTGTTCTTTTTCAGAAAATTAATTTTTTAAACACAATTTAAAATAAAAAAAAACTACTGAACCCCAGAAAAGCATTTAAAATATCATAGCTATCTCTCACTCCATAACGTAAATAGAGTCAATCATTTAGCTCAGTCGTTCATTTCTACCATTTCTTTGCTTTTTCAGCAACTTAACTCCTTCTCATTCTGTTTCAAAGTTGGAAGAAAAAAAAAATCACAAGATCACAGCAAGGACCCAGTTCTGCTCCAATGAAAAATCTAAAAAAGTAATGGAGCTTTGAACAATTGAGAATCAATATCATTTTCTAAGGATGAATTTTAACAAGCTGTAAAAATCCAACTAATATTTGGAGAAAACCACTGAAACTATACTTTTGATTAATTTATATTTAGTTATAAACATAATGTTGCAAAAAATATGGTCGATATTTACATAGCTTTATCTAGAAATATTTTCATTAGTCTCATAAATGACATGGACAAAGAGATTGGCGCACAAAGTGAATGAATTGCAATGTTGCAATTATCATTAGTTGTGAGTGAAATTACAAATAATTTTCAGTTAAGTAAATTCATGCATTACACAGGGGTATCCCCGCGCCCCCCCCCCCCAAAAAAAAAGCAAGGGCGCAACCTCCTAAATACTGCAAAGACCCCTAACCCCTCCTAGGTGGGCACCCCTGCATTACACAAACAATAATTTTGATATTACGAGAGAACTGAATTTGCAGCAACTAGTTTCAACTACAAGACAGGATACATTTAAGGCACTAACAAGCAACGATAAAATTAAAAATTTAAAAAAACCCCGACTGAGTCGCAACTGTTGAATCAAGAGGGAAAATTGAAAATCCTTTTAAAAGCCCTTGTACTATTAAAAATAAATTACAAGTATTTCATTTGCTATTAAATAGAAACTGGCAACGGATAAAAATTTTAAATCATTGCGTTTTATTTCCTTGTCGGCCAACAATAAATTCGGTTACTAAGGTTTTGCCGTATTTAAAATCTGCTTTAAAAAACGTTATTATTCGAATTCTATGAAACATGGAAGTTCCAAACACATTCTATCAGACTCGGAAAAAAAAATCTTTTTATTTTGGTATTAAATTTTATAATTTTTAACTATGTTTTCACTGCAAAAATTGCAAAAAACATTTTAGAGGCTTTTAATTAATATCTTCGTTAATTAATGTCATCCAAAGATGCAACCTAGCTAAGAACACTCTTGATCAACTTTCCTTTCGAACAATTTTTTTTTTTCAAAATCGGTCCATCCCTTTAGGCGCTAGAGTGCCACAGACAGACACACAGAAACGTCAAACTTATAACCCCCTTCCTTCGTGTGTCGGAGGTTAAAAAATGCAAGTGAAAAGATAGCAGAGAGAACAAAATTAGACACTGTTTGCACAGATGGATCGCATTGCATACTTGGCAGCAAAAAAAGGTTTGTTACTTTGCTTGAAAATTATTTGGGAAGAAAAATATCAAAGTGAGCCATTGTATAAATGCATCAAGAAGTTCTTTGTGCCAAGGACTTTGTTGCTGACCTAGTTGTGATGTGTACGAGCATTTAAAATATGTTTATAGTTGATGCTTTAGCTTGTATTTTGAAAATTTTGTTCGAGTTCTTAATCGGGGAGCTTCACTGTATTGAGCTTCTCCACTACTCAGATTTACATAGAAACCTTGAGTAAAAACCACATATTCAGCACATAAATAGCATTTTTTAACTTTTTCAAATTTTTCACTACCTTGAAAAAATTAAAAGTGGAATGCAGATTTTTTTTTTTCCTCCAGGAAGTGGCCTCTTCCCAAAAAGGTTGGCCCCTTGGGTTTGTTGAAAAAGGTTCTGAAAATATTTTATTACGGGAAGGGAAGAATTTGAAGTAGTACACAAAAGTTGGGGAAGAAAAAAGTTCTTAACCAAGTAAAGGATTTATCCTAGTAAATTGTTTATTTTGATAAATGGACATTCAGGTAATCAATCGGGATTTGGAAAAGCAACATATGACCATATAGGAGATACAGCACTGTTTCTTAAGTTATGTTTTGTGGAACCTCAGGGTTCCATTTCAGTTAATCAAAGGTTCAAAGAAACATGCATTTTTTTTTCTAACTGGTCACTTTAAACATAAATCTTGTAGTGTTCAATTCGTACTTTTTAAAAGAACAATGGACAAGATATTAAAATGAATTGTGGATTTAAACTCATTTACTGCCTCTTCAACCATTCAGTACAAGAATAAGACACTTATTAAAATCATACTTGCTCATAGCGTCAAAAGTTTAAAGTAATGCAATCTAGTGGAATTCTTCAACAGTTTTGAAAGATAAATATTCTTAATTGTCAGGATTGTTGCCTTAGTACCATTTGTAACCAAATACATGTTTTCAACATGTGCCAAAGAAAAAAAAATTGTATGAAAGAGACTTGGTGAGCCTGACATGATAATACAGTTTTCAGTCGAAAAACCTTATAGGTTATGTCTGCCATAGTAAAAATTACTCCTACCATTAAAATTTTAACCTTTAATATGTTGCTCAAAGTATTTTAAGAAATTGTGTGAAAATACATTTTTGAAATTATTTTTCCCCAGTCAGTAAATATAATTTGAAAAAAAGAAAAAAAAATGCAAATAAACCACTCCCATGATTTTGCATTCAAACTATATTACTGAGGAAAACCAGGGGTTCCATGCAAAAATTTAGCATTCAAAAGGGTTTCATTAATCAAAGAAATTAAGAAAGGCTGAGCTACAGGACAGCTGCCTTCATTTTACACATCAGGAAGAAATCTCGGCAGAGGAGTGATTTTGCAAAGTGTCACATCACCCGAGTCAAGGACAGATAAAGGGAGGGGCGATAGAGGTGATTGCCCCCTCATTGAGCCGAGATGCAGGAACTCTCCCTCAATATATTTTCGATTCTGAAGTTCCTTAAAGCCTTCATTTTAGACAACTTCAATAACTTTACGAAAATGAATGCTTCCAATCGGAAGTTTTTCAGAATTGTAGTCTTGAAAATGCAATTGTAGCACATTTCTTTACACTTTAGTGACAGAGGTTGGAACTTCGGACAGGAAGTTTTCCGAAGCGCCAAAAACTCAATTTTTGACAATCTTAGATGATATTAAATGGTGTTTGGGGCTCTCCCTTGGAAATTTTCATAAATTGAAGTCCGAAAAAAGCAATTATATGATACCTTTGATTACATTGAGCTAAGGAATGAGGTTCATTGCTCTAGAAATTTTTAGAAATGGAAGTTCCAAAAAATTAAAAAAAAAACTTAATTTGAGATGATCTTCTATGACGTTAGGGGGATGAGGCTTTGGAGTTTATAAAAGGGTAAGCATCTGATATTAATCGCCCCCTCCTTGAATACATTCTGGATTCGTTTTTGACGGGAGTGTGGATGAACCGAGAGTTTGACCTCCTCCCTTGCTTGAAGTCTTTCTTTTTCAGTATTTTAAAAGTCTATGAAATATTATCTGTAATGAAAACTGAAATCAAGTCCTATTCAGGGGTCGGAGTTGAGATTTTTAAGAAATTAGGAAATTGTTTTGATAAAATTTTAAGACATATTTAAGACAATAAATGTCAAGAGCTATAAAACAAACACCATTATTTAGAGCAAATGTTTCGTTTTTGTTAATTTTGTTATAGATTGAATCCTCCCATCCTACAGTTTTTTCTTTTCAAAGAAAATCGTAAGTGAATCTTAAGTTCATCTTGTCATAAATCTTATGAACATGGCAAAATTTTTACCCTCTCTTTCCGAGTTCAAGAGGCAATTTTATCTTCAATAAGAAAAATGTCACAAGTGAAGATAAGGCTTTCTATATCAAACCAAAATTCTTTAGAAAATGTTTTCAAAAATTTATTTTTTTTTTAAATTCATGTGCACATGCTTTAAATATTAATTTTAAAAAGTTCTTTTTTCCGTTTTATAGTAAGTATGCATAATAAGTAACTACAACTTGCATATGCCAATACTTTTACCATAGAGCCTCGAGATTGTATTATTGTTTTCATAAAAATGGATTCTGGATGAAGTGGCAATTAATAATAAAGTGTTATTTGATCGCAGACTACTAAATAAAATTTTAAATTTACAAGTCTACAGTTTCATACGCTTTGATGCTGGTGACTAATTTACTGATTTGATACCCTACCAGGTTTAGTTTCTTGACAGACAAGTGATATCTACTACAGACAACTGTACAAATTTAGGTGGAACTTTTTATTTCTGTAAAAAATGAAGCGTAAAATAATGAACATTTTAGGAAAATTAGGACAACTCCTACCTCTGCCTATGAGATCTAAAACATTGGATCCAAAATTTTAAGGCACTAAGTAAACTTGTGAGACATATAAAGAGGCAAGAAGAACAAAAATCCGAACAATTATTATTTCATAAAAATATTTGAGTTCTGTTTCTCACGAACAAATCTTTTGTAACGTAAATCATCATTTATAAGAATTAAATATAGGTAGTAAGGAACAAAAAGTGGGCGATAAAGACTGGCTTTAGTCAAAAAAGCCTGCTGCTCTGATCTCTCTTTTCTATAATTATTACTATTATTGTTTTTTTTTTTTTTCTTTAAGCGGGCCTGTCATTTAAGGGAGTTAGGAGGGAGCAATTACCTGCCTCCTGGCTTGGAAAAATTAGTGTATTGCCTTTAAGCAGGAGAGGTTTTTGTTGTTTCTTGACATAATTTGCATCGAGCACCTAGCCTCTCCCCCCCCCCTTCCATTTTGAAGTGACAGGCTTTTTTTTTGTTGTTTTTTTTAAATCCCTGAACACACTAGAAAATAAATTTCTGATCTCTTGTACCTATAATTTCATCATCAAAGTTGAATAATTGTGAAATAATATCAAATAGCCAGTAGACAGATGAATTCAAAAGAGCAAACTATGCTTAAAGCATTTGTACTCTTAACTAATAATAAAGCTGAAAGTCTCTCTGTCTGGATGTCCAGAGGATGTCTGGATCTCTGTGACGCGCATATCGCCTAGACCGTTCGGCCGATTTTCATGAAATTTGGCACAATGTTAGTTTGTAGCATGGGGGTGTGCCCCTTGAAGCGATTTTTCAAAAATTCAATGTAGTTCTTTTTCTATTCCAATTTTAAGAACAAAATTATCATAAGATGGACGAAAAAAGTAAATGCAAAATTATCATAACGTGGAACCATAACATGGGTACAAGTCAATTGCCGAGAAAATTCACCATACATTATTTGTTAATGTACAGGCGAACCAAAAGACCTTTTAATTTTTCTATTATGGGCAAAGCCGTGCGGGTACCACTAGTATCAAATAAAAATATTTACCTCTTCTTCCTCTGCTTGGTTTTATCTCTTCAACTTCAATTTCAACTTCTTTTATCACCTCTGGATCCTTTTCTTCACTTTCCTTCATCATTTCTATCAATGAAAATGAAATTTCATGAAATGACACAAAAAATGAGTTGCATTGAAAATTAAAAAAAAAAAAAAAAGTTGCACTATTAATTTGCATTTTTATATAAAAATATTTTTTTCTTTTTAAAATTACTTAATGTGATTAAACAGCATAGGTTATTGGAAACTAAATGATTCCCCTTAGTCGGTGGCATTGAACATTTGTGTGGCAACCGGGACAAAAATAAAATATAATTTCTTTAGAGGCTATCTGTCTAAATGATGTGACTTTTTTTCACCATTTTGATCCTTATCCCCCCTCTCTTATCTTTGTCACAAAATGTCAAGCTTCCTTTTCACCCTTTAATCACATATGTTACACTATTTTTCATTCTTATAAAAAAAAAGGTTTGATGCCGCACTTCTTGCACATAAATACTGTTCACAAAAAAAGGTTGAAAAAATATTTAATCTTACTTTCAACCTCCTCAGGAGTAATGATGGGGAATCTTTTGATACGAGAAGAAAATATTTGGTCTTCTTCGGGAACATCATCATCAATTTCATTAAACTTTCTTTTTGGCTCATCATCCATCATCAGAAGAGTTCAAATCTAAAGTTATGTGCAGACCTAAATACAAAAAAGAAATAATTACTAGTACACATTCTTTTCTTGATTAAAAAAAAAAAAAAATTTAACATGAAATAATATTTTAGCTGCTTCATGGAAAAAAAAGTTGCATTTTTGAACTTAATAGGGAAGTTGCAACCTATTAAATGTTCATATTTTGGCTATTGGATATTGTTAATTGACCCTCAAAACTAAAAAATTCACCATCGCTGAATTTTAAAACACCGTGGTTGATTTTTAATGATTTTTTAAAAATCCACGCGCAAAAGTGCGCTCTTCTGAAACGTCACAAGCCCACGTCACAGGGCGCGAATGGGCAGCCTTCCGCCGAAGATGTCTTGTTTTCGCAAGGGACATTTTGAGCGTGCTGATATTTTTATTTTTTAGAAATTCAAAAATCCTTTTGAACACACTATGGAGGTTGGATTCGTTAAAGCACAATCTAAATAATCTTCCTCAAGTAATATCAATGATGACATTCGAATATTTATGAGAGGATGAGAGGTTTAATGTTCCAGAAACGCAAGGAGTTAAATGCGAGAAGATAAGCCTTTTACGTTTTGTCTTCGAAGTCGAAAGCACGTTCTTCGGTTTCTCCCATGACATGGGAACCGGTTGGCTAGCGTTTCTCTCCTATCGGAAGAGCGCATGACGTCACTTCCTATGCTATTTGACGTCACAAGGGCTTGAACTTTAAAAATTAATTAAAAAAAAAACTACTTAACGTATCGCAAAATTTTTTTCACCTATGATGTTCATACATGTTACTCTATCATATAAAAATAAAATTGAAAAATCGAAAACTTCCCTATTTTACTTTTCAAAGGAAACAAAATTCAGTTAGCACAACAAGATTCTTACTCACAGTGGCAAAGCTAGAAATTTTTGTCATTGATACAGTAATGTACTTTATATGAAAATACTTCAGTAATTCTCCCTGGCAAGGTCTGCTGCTGAGGAGGGTGTGAGTCCTCTCATGCTCACATCTTGACTTGCTCTGGTTTTACAAAGGATGAGGTCCTTTGCAACCCACAATTTTTTCTGGACATCTTGGAGATTTTTGGATTTATGGGGATTGTCTAGCCCTGCTAGACAATTTCGAGATAAGTAAACAACAATTTCAGTAATTACACAGGCCTACAAAATTCGGGTCATGAAAAAGGGATTGTACGGTAATGGATGGATTTTTATACTATTTGGTGCACTGATTTCAAATATTTAATCCACTTTTCTCAATCACATAAGGATATTTTACAAAATGGGTTTAAATATGGACAAAAATGCATATTTTGGGAGAAAGAAGCTTTTTTTAAAAAATGTCTGTAGGTTTATTATTTACAAGCTAATTTATGTATCAAACAATGGGAAATGTCATGCTAAATATATATATATATGTATATATATTTTTAAATAATAATTAGAACAGCTGCTATTGTTCAATACAGTAGAAGACTGTTATAACGCACACCTTGGAACCAGAGCTTTTGCATTCTACAGGTTTTTGCGCTATATAGATCATTTCGCAAATTATGAAACTAATATTCAGAATATATCTATATATTAGCATTTCAGAATGAGTTTTATCTGCAATGAGTATTAAAGCACCAATATTACAATTAGTTATTCACAAATAAATATGTTTCACAATCAAAATCCTCAGGGGCGCCGACTTGGAAAAATTGTTGGGGGGTCCAGATGTAACCGGGGTCTAAGAAGTATGTTAAAGCACGAAGCTCCCCTCCCCCGAAAAAAATTCAGATTTTTGTGCCTTGAAAATGCCAATTTACATATTTTTTAGGTATGTATAATTTATACAAACAAACAATATGTGACATGGCGTTTTCAAAGTAAAACAATCTAAAAATTGGTACACAAATTTTCTGCTTCAATTAGATCATGTCACTTGCCTTAAGTGAGGGATAATTTTACAGTTCCATTTTGTGGGGAGCCATGACGTGCCATAGCTATGCTACGCCACTGTACAAGGTAGTGAACTTGACTTGCATGGAAAGGAACTCCCAGTGGCACCAATTTATAACAACTATTTCGGGGAGGGTGCCATAACGGGGGCCTTGCCAGGAGAAATTTTCTAAAATTCGAGATAAAAAATAGTGAGTTTTAATGTTTTTTAAGCATTTTAGAGTCACATGATTAACATTAGAGACTCTTGGTAAATCGACACTCTGAGAAACTCGACAAGACGACACATTTTTGGCTTTGAAAAAAAAAAAAAAAAAACACGCATGGTATTTTCGCAAAAAGCTAATTTAATTTACAGTGATAATTATGCTTTTAGTCTATTACAAAGCAGTGAATACATAGCTCTTTGAATAAGGCTCAGAGTTCATTAAATAAAAATAATGTCTCAAAATTAATGCTTTAATAGAGTTAAAAAAGTTAATACAGATTACTTTATTAACTCTAATAATTGAAGAAAACTATCACGTCTTCCACCATTCGTTTTCAATTAACCTGCTTACTTCCGCAATAGTTATTTGTTTTAATTCATTACTGAATGTATTTTACAATGTAACTATCTTCAAACAAGAAAAGTAAAAAATACCAACATAATTTTGTGATTTTAGAAACCATAATATGACAAATAATGTTCTTAAATTATTGAGGGGGCTCTGCCCCCCAAAACAAACTATTGAGGGGGCTCGGGCCCCCTCAAGCCCTATGGAGTCGGGGCCACTGAAAATCCTGCACTTCTGCTAGCTTCATGGTTTGCATAACAGCCGCATTTTCAAGAGTCATCTAGTATTTTCTGTTTACTATGAGTACTAATTTTCAATTTAAAAGCTTTGAAATAAGATGGAAAGATGAAAAACTTTCAAAATTCAATTTGCCTAACAATTTTTATTTTTGCAAAGCAAAACAGAGGGATTTTTTTAAACTTCAAAACTTATTGTTTACTTCTGAAAAGTAGTGCAGTTTATAGGTAGAGAATTGCGTTATACAGTTCTGCGTTATAACGGTCTTCTACTGTATAGCCTGGATTCATGTATGTCTTACTCAATTTTACTTTTCCGAAACGGAAAGGCTGTTTCATCCCTTTTTATCACTTCCTTACATATTCCACACACCCCAAGCGTAACATACTTTATGTGGGGCCTATGACTTATCATGGTCATCAAAATTTACACCGAAATATGCATAATATACTCAATTCAAAAAATCTGCTTCATTTCTTTAAAGCTTCTCACAAATTCTCCTCCCCAAAATATAACAAAAGAAATCAGATGAATTCATATAAGCCCTTAGATACTTAATATATATTTAACAGATAAGTTAAAACTTTAAAATTATGAAAACCATAATATTAGGCATGCTTATCTGCCGTGGGAAAGGAACCCTGCCCAGATATAACCCCTTTATAAAAAATTGAGAGCAGAAGTATAAAATAAGGGGAGGGAGGGGTGAGAAAAATAAGTAAACCATCATCTTATGATAACTGAATTTCTATGAGGATTTTTAACCTACTTACTTTTACTACAAATTAGAGCAATTTTTAAGACAACTCAGTTGAAACAAAAAATTAGCCATATTAATTAACATAAAAATTGCATCTTTTGTTTTTTTTTTAAATGTCCCTTAGATAGAAAAATCTTTATTTTTTGCCATAAGGACAATTTATTACATTTTATGTGCATCTATTTCCTTAAGTTTAACACTATTTAATGGTCGGGCTTCAAAAATTGAAAATTTTCAATTTCTCAAAACTGGTACACGTGATCGAATTTTTTGACAATTTTTCCCGAAATCAGCGTCCAAAAATCTATCGGAATCAGCTATTGGTTTTTAATAATTATTTTGATTGCAGGCCTGTGTTATTATTTTAGTAAACTTGTTCTCACCAGTCGGTTGATCACATGACAGCTATTGACGTCAGCAGTTACCAACTGGTTGTTCGCCAACCAATGCTTCACTAAGCACGTCCAGTTGATCACGGGTTACTTAAGCTAATGAATCAGTTTAAATTGCGGTTGATTGGTAGATCAACCGGTGAGGCTCATAGAACGACATTGGTAGCAATCAGTTAACCTTTAGCTCTAATAGAATGCTGCGGTTAGTTACCAATTGGGTCGTTCCATGTCAAATCAACGAAAAAAAATGGCATTTTCAACCTGACCTTCTCAAATTTTTTTTATATTTGGCTCAATTGTTAGGTTTACATAAAAAGGAATAAATACACAATAATAAGTCTCTATCTATTTTAGTTTCTGAGATAATTTGATCCAAAGATAAGCAAAAAATGTAAAATTTTGCATTTTGCTAATCATATAATGAGTCATTATTTGTTCCCGTATTGTCGCAGAATATTGCTTTTGGTGTTTTTAGAAAGTGCATGAATGGACCTTTTATTTGATATGTGACATGCTTATATTTCTTGATTTTTTAATTTCAAGGTCAAACACTTTGACCTTCTATATTTCAGAAAGTGTATTTCAATTTTTCTTTAAAAAAAATATGTTATTCCTACATCTATTTTTTACAATATACGAGCATATAAACATGGGATTGCCATGGGATGCTAAGTTATAAAATAAAATGTAACTTACCATTTCAGTACAAAATCGGCATTTAAGTTTCCTTTTATATATATATTTTTTAAAAAATTAACCATACTGCAGCAAATATTTTTTTAATAATATATTAAAATTAACACATTATTAAGGGGTATTATATACTACACATATGTACTGAACATAAATTAAAATTAATATCAATATTAAAAAGAATAGTTTTATTATATGAATTTTATAGAAAAATTTTTTTTGCTGGCATATTTATTGTTGAAATGGCATAACACTTTTTTTTTTTGAATGAAAAATATTTGTTAGTATCATATGTATATCTACTAAAAATAAAAAAAAATTACATGACTTTTTCATTCTAAATGGTTCACCTCCAATTCCTTTTCATTTTAAATATTCCTTTGCTCTTTTTAAAATCATGCACTAAACAAGAACAACACTGTGATCAAATAAATATGTTGTTGGTTTTTGAATTATACTAAAGTTTCCCAGTCACTTTTTTGCAACATCACACGGCAAAAGTGCATGCGATGGTGTAGGAGGCACTGTGAAAAGACTAGCAGTGAGAGCTAGTCTTCAAACGATACATAATGACCAAATTATGACTCCTCGACAGCTGTATGAATGGGCAAAAGATCACATTAAGACATTTTCAATATAGTACAACTGAAGAACATAAAGAAGAGGAAACTTTGAAAAACAGATTAATGACTGCAAGAAGAATACCAGGTACTCAGAAACTCTATTCTTTTATTCCACTGAACATGAATCACATTGAAGTCAAAATATTTTCATTTTCAAAAAATTCAAGAATAGAATATGTAAAAGCTGCTCGGGATTATATTGAATTCGCAGAAATGGTCGGGTTTTTAAACTGCAGGTATGATGGACATTGGTGGTTAGGTTGCGTTTTAGACTCTGATGAAGAAAATCAAACACTTAAGATAAAATTCTTGCATCCACATGGACCTTCATATTCTTTTTACTATCCAGACGTAGAGGATATTCTGAATGTACCTGTAGATGATGTAATATCAAAAGTGGATCCCAGGATAAATCCCACAGGAAGAGTTTATAACTTGTCAAGACGATATATAACTTATAACTTGTCAGGAAGAAATGGACAATGCTAATCAAAAGTTGTAAAAATAACTTGTGTCCTTCTGTAAATATTTTCGGAAACGCTACAAATTGCATTTAAGTAGTAAGTAGATATATGTTCACTTTTTTTTTTTACAATGATCCCATTGTAATCCCATTATGAAATGTTTTCCACATACAGTAGAACCTCTCTTATCCGAACCTCTATTAACCAAAACTCTCCGTTAACCGAAGTCGGTTTCAATTCTCGTTTTTTTTCCTATTATTATCTAAAATTTTCTCTAAACGAACATCCATTTTTAAATTTTTTTCTCCCCACATTTCTTTTGCATGTCAGCCGTTTTTTCCAAACTACGAGTGCAGATAAATAGTTTGGAATTCCTTCTCACTAGCTCAATTCTTGGTATGAGTATACTCTCCCCTACTTTCAAGCGTTCCTGTTGTAAACAAAAACACATGTAATTTCGAAATTTGGAAGGTCATACTGCCGAGGCCCAGAACAATAAAATGTTATTGCACCGTCTGATTGTAAGCAAGTGCAAAGAATCACCTCTTTTGTAATCTCAAGAGCAGAGAAGTTTTCTTCGCAGCAGAATTTGAAAAGGGGGAGGTCACTCTGTGTCACTTATCCTTTGTGAACCTATTCCAGGAAAAGGGAAAAGAAGGAAAACCCGTTTGCTGTTCTCTGTCGCGTTGGGCTGGGCAGCTGGCCAGAATTCGAAATTTCCCGGAAATTTCGTGCTAATCTGTGGGTTCTCTTTTTCTGCTCCTACATTTTCGATCAGAATTTTCTTGAGTGCTATCAGTGAAGTTGGTAGTTTTGACCTGCCGGGGGATCTGATAGAACTAACGCATTGTTTTTCTTATTTTTGAAACTCATGTTTTCTTCTTTATGATGGCTTCCATTAAGAGAAAAAGAATCGTATTAACCATACAGGAAAAATATGATATTGTAACGAGACTAGAATCTGGTGAAGCTGTTACAAAACTTGCGAAAGAGTTTCACGTTGGTGTGTCAACCGTGAGCGAAATGAAAAGAAACTCGGAAAAAATTAAAAAGTGTTTTGCTGAGTTTGATATCACGAAAGGTGCCAAATTCCGAAAAACAATGAAATTAGCCGATCATACAGATTTAGATGCGACTTTGTACAAATGGTTTGTGCAGAAAAGATGTGAAGGAATACCCCTATCTGGACCAATGATTCAAGAAAAAGCTTTGATTCTCAACTCGAAGCTTGGTGGTTCTGATGACTTCAAAGCCAGTAGTGGCTGGTTAGAGAAATTCAAAATTCGCCATGGTATAAGGCAACTCAATATCGAGGGGGAAAAATTGTCTGGAAATGTCGCAGCAGTTGATTCATTTGTTGCAAAGATTGAAGATTTGATAAGAGATGAGAATTTATCCCCAGATCAAATTTACAACTGCGATGAAACCGGACTGTATTGGAAGGCCCTTCCTGAAAAAACTTTAGCTGCGGTAAATGAAACTTCTGCTCCCGGAAGGAAACGAATGAAAGATAGGGTCACTGTTTTAGCCTGCTCCAACGCATCGGGTTCCCACAAGCTTGAACTAGCTGTTGTTGGGAAAAGTAAGAATCCGAGATGTTTTAAGAATGTAAACAGATCTGCTCTTCCTGTACACTATTTAAATCAAAAAAATGCTTGGATGGATTCCAATTTGTTTTCCAAGTGGTTTTTTGATATTTTCGTGCCTGCAGTGAAATCTTGGCAAGAAAAAAAACATTTGAATGGAGCGCTTCTGTTATTCGACAACTGTCCAGCTCATCCGGAACATAACTCTTTAAAATCTGGTAACATCCGGTGTTTATTTTTGCCCCCCAATACAACATCTCTGCTGCAGCCTATGGATCAGGGAGTCTTAGAATCTTTAAAACGACGTTACCGAAAGCAGTTTATCAGAAAATTACTTTTTGAAGGAGATTCTGAATCTGGTGCAGTTTCAATAGTTGAGTTTTGGAAAACTATCAACATCAAAGACTGCATTTATATGATCAGTGACGCGTGGGAATCTTTGCCGCAATCGACACTAAGACGAAGTTGGAGAAAACTTTTGCCGAATTTTTCAAGTGGCACAGATGAAAATGCTACTGACATTGCGAAAGATATTGTTACTGAGTTTTCAAGCGTTTTCAGCACAATGAAAGGCTTTGAAAATTGTGGTGATAGAGAAATTACAGATTGGTTGAATTGTGACATGGAAGATGCAGGCTTCCAGTTGCTCAATGATGAGGACTTAATAGCAGAAGTCCGGAATTCTCCAAAAGAAGATGATGATGATGATGAAGATGAGAATGATTCTGGAACAAATAAGATAAGTAACAATGATGCATTTGAGAGTTTTGCAAAAGGTCTTGCTTGGTTGGAACAACAGGAACAGTGTGATTCCTCTGAACTCATGATTTTAAGAAAACTTCGGGATAGAGCTGCACGGCAAAGGACGGCGAAATTGCACCAGATGAAACTTCCATTTAAACCATTGTAAATTTTGTTCCAGAAATAAATTAATTTTCATTTATAATTTTAATTTCTTTAACAGTAAAAATAGCCATAACAGTTGAACGACGACATATTAAACTAGATGATTATAGATGAATTCTCGATTATCCGAAGTTTTCGATTATCCGAAGTAGGTTCGGTCCTAATTACTTCGGATAATCGAGGTTCTACTGTATACAGGGCATTAGTGGGTAAAAAATAATTTTTTTTCAGATTTTTAAAAAATACACTTTTTGAAATATTCAAGGTCAAATTATATTTTTTGTGAGCTTGAAATATTAATGACCCCAAACCTTATAATGTGACATATCCTATAAAAGCCCATTTCAAAAGCTTTAAAATAAAACCAAAATGAACTCTTTAGTTCCAATAGAAGCTGAGAAAATTAACTTTTTGTAATAACCAAAACCTCGTTTTTTGTATTTCCCCCCTTTTTTTACATAGGACCTACACAAAAAACCGGGGAACTTAAAAATCTGAAAAAAATATTTTTCTGTATCATTTTATATATATATAATCAATCCCCTGAAATTTGTTGGAATTAGTGATGGTCAAGTTGTGAGGCTCGTTGCTTTGACATGGAATGACCCAATTAGTCACTGGTTGACTAGTCAAGGTCGGCGAACGCAACCAGAGAGAGTTTTACTAAACCCTTTTCTTGTAAAATGTATAGCTAATTAATATTAGATTTCCTTTGTATTATTCTATTGATTTTTGTTACAATAGGTTATTTTAATGAAAAAGTGCTGCTGCAAGGATATTAACATGGATAAAAGAAAGACATGACATTTAATTAACTGAGGAATAAAAATCTTATTAGTGCACTATATAACCTATTAACATCATCAAGTGAAAAAAAGAAAGACTAATGTTTAAAGTCCAGAAGAAACTGGAAGACTTTTTGATAAACCAGAAAATACTGCAATAGATAGATTTTATTATGTCATTACATACTTTTAAAAACCTTAAGACTTACATATTGTAAATAAAATGACAAGTATTACTAAACTTCTTAATTTTTGAAAATTATAAATAAGAAGTTTTAAGGTTAGAAAACTGATCAGGGAAAAAATATAAGACTTTTATATTGAATGTAGATTCAATGTTGTGACAGAATTATATTTCAAATAGCTCTGTTAAAAAAAAAAAAAAAAAGTCTGAATTTTCATTCAGTAATAGCATGTCTTTAAAAAAGATCACTTAAATTTTAAGAAGATTGAATCTCAAACAACTGCAGGGACTCCCAACACATTTTAGCCATGGAAAAGTGTAAAAGAAGACTAAAGAGAGAGAGGACTAACTTAGGATTAAAAAGAGGACCTTGGGAGGACCATTCATTGTTAACCCAGGGGAGCACCAAAGGGCTAAGTAGCTGCCTTCTGCTAAATCTGTGAAGCTAATTCGTTAAGTAACCGTAATAATGATTTTTAATGATACAATTCCTTATCACCTTCTGCATAACTGAACTTTTTATCCATTGAATTATATTATTTAAGAACATTTGGAGGATTTAAAAGGGGGGGGGGGGCTGACAAGCGAACATGTAACTAACGATCTTACGGAGTCAATTTAATTAAAAAATAAATTTTCTACTAATTAACAGGTGAAAAGTGGCAGATTATAAATTGTGAGGTTACAAGAGAGTCACTAAGTCAAATATTATTAATTTTCGGGATTTTAGCTTTTTTTGATCACAGAAATTAGTTCTTTTGACTGGTGAAATGTATTAAGTCATAGCTTATTTTTTTCTTTTATATTTCAAAGTTTTGTAATCACATAGTCATATAATTGATGATAATTAGTCCTAACTATAGACTAGAAAGAATAGTGTGCTGATCAACGGAGAAAAAGTGAGGTCAGATCTGAGGAAAATCCATCCCTGGGAGCATGTTATGTTTCTCAATCAGACTCGTTTTAAACAGCGATTACATGCTAATTTTGCTGCCTTTTCGGATCGAACTTATTTCATTTTAAAAGATTCTGGAACATGTTCTATGTCTGGCAGGGGTGTTTGTTTATATTTCGAAGCCTCACAAACATTACTTGACTCTTCTTTAAAAAATATAGTACACTATAACTTTTAAAGCATTTAAAAAAAAAATAATTTATTAAAATTTTAGCACTGGTTTGTTAGCAATAATGTGGTTTCGTATTTTACTTTATTTCGTCAGATATTTCATTAGCATTTGGTATGACCTTTCATCGTTCCTGGAAAGAAAAAAGGAAACTGGATAGTAAAATTTGTCAAAAGAAATTTTTGAAGGACTGCATGTCTCTTATTTGATTATTAAACCTACTTCTGAACTATTTCAGTGAAATAAAATGCCATTTGGTAAAATATGCACAAAATAGAGAAGTTAGTAAATTTAGAATTTCTTTTACAATTTAAAAACAGAAGAATAGTTTAGAGAAGTTGTTCTTTAAAGGATTTTTCCTCATTATGAAGGTTGTATTTTTGGAGATGTTTGGTAAAATTTCAGGGGGGGGGGAGGAGCATGACTTTTGGGGGTGGGTACCTCTTGTTTAAGTTACTACTGCATTCTACTTAATAAATAAATATTCAGGTAATTCATTCAAATAAAATTTGCTAAAGCTGGGGTGCGTCGGGGGAAGAGGAAGTGGGGGGAGTTCTCATGATGGAGACTACACTAGTGAAAATTTCAAAAGAAGGCATTTAAAAAGAATTTCAGTCTCAATTTAAAGGGGAACATTTTTGGGGGGAGGAGGGGGGGGGCTCTAAAATAGTGAGAAAGGATGCTATCGCCCTTAGGATGAGCTTTCCCAACTAAAGTTTTTGCATAGAACAGCCTGTGGTCATTTTGTTGTTAAAATGTTTCAGTATTTTTTCCTAATATAATTATAGCTGAAGCAAGGGTGCCAGCCCCGGGTGGAGGGGGGCGATGGTTCATGGAGGAGACTACAATATTGACATTTTTATGGAAGGTGTTTCAAAATGATTTAAGTCTCATAATCGGGAAACTACTGGGGGATGCCGAGTAAAATGAGGAGGGGGGAAGGGGGATACTTTGCGTCATCACTCTTAGGAAACGTCCCTAGATTAACTATCAGCGTATTTGTTTCTGTTAAGTAGAAAATCAGTCTGCCATCTCGGTAAGTAAATATTTCAGCAATTTAATTCTAATTATTTTACTAAAACGGGAAGAGGAGAGAGGGTTATGCTCTGTTTATGCCATTCAAAATTTTACAAAGGGTGCTATAAAAAGATAAAAGTTTCAAAATTCTCATTTTGGGAGATAGCATTTCTGAGGGGTGGGGTACTTTGTAAAATTTCGGTATGTGGATGGGTTGCGTGTTTGCTCTGAGCTTCAATTATACTAGTCTGGAAAAAAAAGTCCAGAAATTGGCACACTGGATTATCACTAAAATTTGTAAACCATACCAATTTCTTTACTATTGAAATATCGCTAAAAGGCTAATCAAAGATATTATTAATAAACAAAATGTTGTTTTCGATTCTGTCTTTATAAAATTGTTCTTGAATGTAAGCAGACTAAAGAATTTAAAAATGAAAAACTGTGTTCTCCATCATTTTACTATTTTCGCAATTTAGACAGGGATGTTTACATGGGGGGAGGGGCAGACTGTGGCATTAAAATTTTTAAAGGTAATGTATTTAGAGGGATTTTTTTCCATTTTTTTTCGGGAGGGAGGGGGGCTTTTGCTTTGGGTTCTTCTAGTGATGTGGATCGGGTAAATACCCAGTGGGTAGGTAAATATTTTTTGGGTATTTACCCGGGTATTTACCCAAGGCCTGGGTAAATACCCAAAAACTGGGTATTTTACAAAAAAATGCAAAAAGTGAGTCTGCATTTTTTAAAAAATCTAAATATGAAATAATTGGTAAAACTGATACATACATATGTATTACACAGTTTATAATATTTTTTATTGGAAGACTTGATGAAATTATGAAAGAAACATATCATGAACCAAAGAATCTTTCTTTTCAATGTCATAATTGAACAAGTATAAGCAATTTAATGATGAATTTCAGGATTTCAAAATCAATCTATGTTAGTCATCTCCAAAAGGGGGAAAAAAAAGGAAGCATGAGGGATGCTTGGAAGAATTTACTGAGAAGTTATTAAGACTATTATGTTATTTATTTATTTTATTGTTGTTTAAGTGATAACGTGGCAAATATAGAAACAGTTTTCACATTAATAAGCAAAAAAATATATATATTGTTTTCTGTTGCCTTGCTCATTTGCATTTGCTCCTGGGTACTTCATGATGAAAATTTATTCGAACTATTTTTAATACATGCAATTAGTGATGTCCGGTGGGAAGGTAAATATTTTTTTGGGTATTTATCCAAAGGCAGGGTAAATCTCTAAGTAATTGCACATTTTGCCAAAAAAAAACTTTAGGTGGTATCAAAAGGTGATGATTTTCTTTTTAAAACAAACTGTAAAATGAAAATTTAAAAATATAAAAATTTATATATTATAATTTCTTTAATTAAAGACGTAATGAAATCTTAGCAAAAAAAAAACTGTCAGAATTTAGAATGAACTATTCTAAAACTTAAATAAGATGGCACGATAATTTAATTTTTTATGGGGTAAAGCAAAGGGATATAAGTTTAATTTTGTCACATAGATGGCGTAGCACAACTTTTCATCTTTGATTTTTCATAATATCATGCTATCAGTTAATTTTGGCTTTGAGTTGTAATCAGTTTGTCCAAAGCCTCCTAAATACTAAATGCCTATCACATTTGTTTAAAAGTGATCCTCCGCCAGTACACAAACAACGCTACTACCTGATGGCAATACATGGATGGTGTTGCTATGATAATGGATCCAAGCAATTCTAATCAAATCGTTAATTGGTTAATTTTAAAATTTAAATTTAGAGGTTAACCAATTGTTTTCTCCACTTTTAATTTCTAATGCTTTCGAACTTCGATAGTTGGCAGTAGCCAGAAGACCGAAAATATGCTTACTGGGATGATTTTGTTCTATGTTAAAAAGGAGAACGCAATAGACATTTAGTATTTAGAAGGCGTTAGTTTGTCACTCACTTTGTATTTGTACCGGTAAAACTTTAAATTTTGCTTTGAAAAGTGAAAAACAAAAAAGGAAGATGGGGACATTGATTAGGCATATCCAACACATTTAATGTGAATATCATATTAGATTGCTAAGTTGTTTCACACAATGATTCTTTTAATATGTGATAAAAATACAATTTTTGGGCAGAAATTTATTGTTTTGTATTATGGTTGGTTATATATATATACATAGTGGAATAGACAGAAAAGTATTTTAGTTGAATATAAATTTTTGAAATAAATACCCAGGTAAATACCCGTTTTGGGTATTTACCCGGGTATATACCCTGGGTATTTACCCCTAAAAATAAATACCCAGGTATTTTACATCACTAGGTTCTTCACAATATTTAGGAGGGAAAGGAAACCTTATTTAGCTACATTCTGCAGCAAAAATGAAAACTGTTTAGTTTCCAATAAAGAAAAAAAAAGGGAACGTTTATTTAATTTACTTTAAACGATCCAACTTATAAATGTATTCTTATGGGGGAAAATAGTAGCATAAGTTCATTAGGAAACATAACATTTTGTTTCCAGAGAGTAAAAAATTTGAACTTCGCAATGCCAAGTTCAATAGGAAAACAAAACAAAACAAAAAAATAAGACAAGTTCGTTTATGTACAACATTGACATTGAACTACATTTATAAAGGAAAAAGAAAAATAAAAAACTCATAAAGAAGATTTCTCTTTCGTAAACATATATCAGAAAGAAGAATTTACTGGAACACATTACAATTTTATTTGTACCTAGACATCAAAATAAATTCAGTGCTTGATAAAATTTTTGTCATTTGATTAACGTTTGAATTAAAAGCAAACACGATACCTCGAACAAAACTTGTCACTGCTTTTATAAATGCAATATATTTTACAAAAAATGTTGACGCTGCGCTTCGCTACTTAAATGTGTCGTAATAATGAATTCATCAATTCTGTTTATTCTAATTCTGTCAATTCGTTTTTAATTCAATCGCAAAAATAACAAAGGCAGACGACCAGGAAGATTTCAATTTCAATGGTTACAGTTAGAAAGGCACCTTCAGTGCGGATAGCGTGAGGCCACAACGTAAGAAAATAGAGAAATATTGAGCAAGAAGAAAAACAAAAGTCACGATACATTACTTACTTTCAAACTCTTCTATTCCCTGATTGCACTTGATCTTGATGAGATGAAAAATCCAGGGGCGGACTGGCCATGCGGAAGATGTGGAAAATTCCACATGGGCCATATCTAACTCGCACCGTTTTCTTTTTTCAAAGTCAGTTTTATTTTGAAAAAAAAAAAAGGAAATAAAAGAAAAAAAAATTAGCTTGGCCGGGCGTTCTCCATTGAAAGAACTGCAATTGGGGGAAGATGGTCGGAGAGGATGATGATTAGATGGTTTTGCTGTTCCAGTGGTCACTAGGACACAATAGCTTCGTGGAGTAGTCCTTCGCCCAAAGTTAAGCCTTAAGGGCAGGTGATGTCTCTAGCTATCTCTGTTGGGAATTGATGTTTCTTGGAATTCTGTCATAAGGAGCGGTATATTGGGGGTGGGGATGTTGGGGATGTTTTTTATGGCCGTCTAAAGCTGTCTGGGAAAGATTACATTGATCCCTTTCCTTCATAAGAAAAAGACTCCATCCGAAGAATAGGATGTATACCGGTTCTGGTAACATGCAAGCGCCTGCTAAGAAAGCTTTTTTTTTTCCCCTTCTCTCGCTCTCTCTCTTTTCCCTTCGTGTTTACTGTTAATTTTCCTGCCACTTTCTATGTAATACACGGAGCATAATTGTTTGCAATCAATTAGATAATAATCTCTCTCTTCGCAATTTCGTCTCACAAGGAGACGGCACGACCGTGGGGTCGGAGATTCACGTCATTTTTTTTTTTTTTTTTTTGTGGTGAAAGAGGACTCCTAGTACCTTACGTGGTTGAAGTAATACGACGCAATACTCAGAAAATTATGAGAAAATTTGATTTCAAGTCGCCATGGAGTCTCCTAGGCGCCTTATGAGTTTAAAATGTCAGTCTCTTGACGAGCCACCTCTAGCCTAGTTGGTTAATAAGGCGCGATCTTGTGCTCCAGAGATAGCACGATCGAAGCCCACTCTGGACCTTTTTTTTCTTTTCTCTTCTTTGTTATCTTGAGCAATCACGATTGCTTATTGTTCTCATTTGATTGTTTTGATGTCCTATCTTTTTATTTTCCCACCGCCACCCTCCGCACCCTGTCACCGTCGACCGGCTCCTCACGATGCTGCTCCTATAGCGAAAGCCGTCTCCAGGTTGCATCCATGTCCTACACACACGCGCATACATACGCAGCTACACACACACACGCACGTACACACACATACACACAACTACCCACACATTCATGCCTGCACACTGACACAAACACATATGCCTACACACACATACACATACCCCCTCCCCACACACACTTACACACATTCATATACACAACTATCCACACACTTATGCCAGCACACAGACAAACACACATGCCTACACACACATACACATACCACTACACGCAAACACACATACCCCCCATACACAAACACACACGCCTACATACACACACTCGTGATTGCGAAAAACATAATTTGAATTCAAAATGTCAAAATTCAAATTAAATTTTTTTTTTTTTAACAATCACGATTGCTTATTGTTCTCATTTGACCTTTTTTGGTGTCCGTGCCTTTTTCAACTTGGACTAGAAGCCTTTTGCAGCACCACTGCCCACCGTCCTCTGCTGGCGGCGCGGCTGCTCCGGTTTTGAGCTATCCGCTTCTCCTAGTCGGAGGCGTCCATGTCCTACACACACGCACGTTCACACACATACACACACACGACTTCACACACATACACTCACACACGCCTACGTGCATACACACAGATCTACGCACACACACAACTATGCACAAGTAACCGCTCAGGAGGAGAGGCAGACTTGGGGGTGGGGGGCGGAGCCGTTTCTAGAAACAATAACTCCAATGAGTAGGGTCATGTCTCAGTTCGTGATTGCAAAAAACATAATTTGAATTCAAAATTTCAGAATTCAAATTAATTCTTCTTTTTTTTTTTTTTTTTTTTGAGCAATCACGATTGCTTATTGTTCTCATTTGACAGTCCTTGACGTTGTGATTATTTTTCAGCTTGGACCAGCAGCACCACCGCCCACCGGCGCGGCGACGGCACGGCTGCTCTGGTCCTGACCACTGTCCCCCGGAATCCACTTCTGCTGGGTGGTGGCGTCCATGTCCTTCACACGCATGCTCATACACACTCGCCAACGCGTAAGCGCCTTTACACACATACACAGGCCTACGTGCACACACTTAAGCCTGCACACACACAACTATACACACATAACCCCATGCTTGGGGGGGGGAGCCATTTCTAGAGACAATAACTCTAATGAGTAGGGTCTTGTCGCAACTCGTGATTGCGAAAAACATAATTTGAATTCAAAGTTTCAGAATTCAAATTAGAGTTGATTAGAAGAAGAGGGTCACAGTTTTTTTTTTGCTATCACAACAATTAATGATAACGCTTTTCACCCCTATATTAATTACTTTCTGAAATTTATTTTTGCCAAGGATCGCAAACTTTTTCATTCACTGAAAAACATTCTTGCTCGTTATTCTGTACGGTTTGATTTACTTAGTAAAGTTTTTTGACCTGTGGTCCCCTTACGGTTATAAGGGACAGTTGCTCATAGGACATTCGGATTTTTTTTTGTCATCACAGCAATAATTGAAATAGTTTCTCTTCCCTACATATTTTTTAAGAATTTATTTACATCATTTTTTTTTAAATTATTTTCTTTTTCTTCCAGCAAAATAATTTTAAACAATTCATATTTACCACTACTTCGTTACCGCTAATTGTTGTGGTAGCAAAAAAAAAAAAAAAAAAAAGAGAGAAAGAAAGAAAAAAAAAAAAAAAAAGAAGAAAAAGAGAAAAGAAAAAGGTACAGAGTGGGATTCGATCGTGCTATGTGTGGAGCACAAGATAGCGCCTTAACCAACTAGGCTAGCGGCGGCTCGTTAAGAGGCTTACATTTTAAATTCATAAGGTGCCTAGGAGACTCCATGGTGACTTTAAACCGATTTTTCTCATAATTTTGTGAGTATTTCATCGTATTACTTTAACCACAAAAAGTACTAGGAGTCCTCTTTCACCACAAAAAAAAAAAAAAAAAAAAAAACTGACGCAAATCTCCGACCCCACGGTCGTGCCTTCTCCTTGTCAGAGAAAAATAACGAGTCATTTGTTATATTGCGTGGAATTACATCTGTTTTGAACCAATAATGACAAGAACTGTTTATATTTACAGAACAGTTTAATATTTTTAATCATCATGTGTTTGCTAAAATTTTGTTGTTAATACAAACTACAATACTTTAAATAAAAGAATATGAATTTAACATAACGATTACCTTAAATTAATTTGTTTTCGTTTATTAAAGTTCAAATCTAAAGTCCTTGAAAATAACTAGATTAGTCTTTGAAACTCCTGAGCAAATTGTGCTTCATTTTATTTCTTACTAGCAGTACCCGCACAGCGATGCCTGTGCTAAAAATTTAAAGAAAATCCGTTGAATTAAAGAAAAACAAATTACATCAAAATTACATTTGCAGTAGCTTTCAAATGTAAAAAACTCCATAATTCATCGCCAAATTCACCAAGCGACTCTCTAATTAAAAAGAAAATCAATATCAATTAACATACGCACAATGAATTTAAAATGGAGTAATAACAGTAAAATATTCATGAGCAACAATGGCAACTTCCTCCAAAATGTTTAAAAAGAAAATAATTGAAAAAAATGTCTTGAAAATGGACCTAATGTTATAGTTAAAAATAGTCTGGAAAGTGGATCTATTGTTATAGCAATTTCTCGAAAGAGAAGCCTTGAAAATTGGCTCAATTAGAATCGCTTATACCTCATGTTCTAATTAATTGAGAAAAATGGAACAAACATCATCTTCAGTAAATTACCGCCCATTAGCAAGGGCTAAAGCAGAAATACGTGATATACAACGCCAGCTCAGTCATTTCCAGCCGAGAACTGCAATTTCGTGCTTATTAGCACTCATCAGCCCGGCATAGGAAAGTGTCTTGGCTTCCATAAGAGGTTTTCCATCTCCAGTTTAGTCACTTTCCTATGCCGGGCTGATGAGTGCTAATAAGCACGAAACTGCAGTCCTCGGAAAAATAATTAAACTCAAAATAAAAGTCTTGTTCGCCTATTTTTTTCCTGATTTCTTTTGTTCCAATCACTCCTTATAGGCTTCTAAATGCAGAATTTTATATCTATTTTTCAAAATTTTCTCCGAGGGAAAAACCCCTGAATCCCCGAAAATTGGGGTATTTCATACCCCACTTACAGGGAGACCCTTATATTGATTTCTTGATATCATTCTCCGTTTTAAGCTCAATCTGAAAACGGACAGCAGCCAACACATTCAAGACATGTAGTCTTCGAAAAAACTTGTTGAGCAATCACGACTGTTTATTGTTCTCATTTGACTGTTTTTGATGTTCCGTGCCTTTTTCAGCTTGGACCAGAAGCCTCTGCAGCACCACCGCCCACCATCCTCTGCAGCCGGCGCGGCTGCTCCGGTCCTGAGCTATCCGCTTCTCCTGGTCGGAAAATTCATGTCCCACACACACGCACGCTCACACACACACAAGCCTACACACTTACACACACAACTATGCACACGTAACCGCCCAGGAGGAGAGGCAGGCTTGGGGGGGGGGGGGGCAGGAGTTTTTTCTAGAAACAATAACTCCAATGAGTAGCGTCCTGTCTCAGTTCGTGATTGCGAAAAACATAATTTGAATTCAAAATTTCAGAATTCAAATTTATTTTAATTTTTTTCTATTCTATTTTTTTTTCTTCTAATGAAAAAAATTACTAGAAACTTTTGGGGTTGGGAAAAATGCAGCAAAAAATATTTTGGGTAGGGCCGGTAAGAATATTTTTCCACATAAAATTTCTAGGGCCAGTCCGCCCCTGGAAAAATTTACTTGATACTTGACTAATAATAATGAACATATTTGTTAAAATTTTATTGAAATGATAACAGAAATTAATATTTATTTTACTCCTAAAAATCTTTTTTTTTTCTTTTTTTGTACCCCTATCTTCAGATGACCGAAATTCTTAATTTCGTGGGGATAGCGAGGGGTTGGGCGATCACGAACTGATTTTATCAGCCTGACTTGACCGTCGTAGATGTTCCTTTGATTTTTCTGATTATGAAGATGAGAAAATGAGTCTATCTCATTGTTTTTGATATTTATTTAGAGAGAATAATTTTACTGTTCGTTTACACACACATATACGCCTGCATCCACACATACACACACACACACAAACACCTACATCGTGATTGCGAAAATATTAATTTGAATTCAAGATGTCAAAAATCAAATTTTATTTTCTTTTCTTTCTTTCTTTCTTTTTTTTTTCGGAAAATAACTTATTAGTATTGTAACCGTGTGACGTTATTGCTACTTATCTACGGCGATAGATCCTAGCAATTCAAATCAAACTATTAATTGGTTAATTTCAAAATTTAAATTTAGAAATCAACGAATTGTGTTCTTTGCTATTAATTTCTAATACCTTCTGATAGGTGGCCGTGGCAGGTGAACCAAAATTTACTTACCCTCGTTCCCTCGAATTGTGATTGAGGGAACTCGGTTTGCAAAAAGCTAACGCGCCTAAAGCAACTGCATCAGGAAAAAAAAAAAACCTGTTTAGAATCACTGAATGACTTGCATTATACTCCATTCATATTTCACCTCCGAAAGCTGCCGAAAAAAATAAATAAATAAATAAAAAACTAATTTGAATTTTGACATCTTGAATTCAAATTATGTTTTTCGCAATCATTAGTGTGTGTGTATGTACGCACGTGCGTTTGTGTCTGTGTGCTGTGTGCATGCATGAGTGTGTGTGTATCTGTGTATGTGTATGTGTGTGATTGTGTGTTTGTGTCTGTGTGCAGGCATAAGTAAGTGGATATGTATGTGTGTGTGTGTTTGCGTCTGTATGCATGCATGAGTGTGTGTATGTATATGTGTGTATGTTTGCGTGAGTGTTTGTGTCTGGCATGCATGGTCTGTGTGCAGGCACGTGTATGCGTGTGTACGATATGGGCGCAACCTGGAGACGGTTTTGGCTACAGGAGCAGCATCATGAGGGCCGGTCGACGGTGCGGTGGTGCTGCAGAGGGAGGTGGGGAGGGGGAGGAAATAAAATCAGCGTAACGTCAAGGACAGTCAAGTGAGAACAATAAGCAATGTGATTACTCAAAAAAAAGGTCTCAACATAATTTGAATAGAATCATGGTGCACCGCTCGATGACTTTCGGAAGCGTAAGCGCATCAAGTGCGGCCATGATAGAATTTATTTAGTAAATTAAACTATTTTCTAGACAACATTGACAAGAAGTTCTGTCTAGAACTAAACGAGCCTACTTTCCCGTACACCAATATCGACTTTCTAGTATCTGATCAGTATTGTCAAAATTAGCTAAAAACGTAAATTATTTCATACATATTTTTTAAATATTTTAAGCTGATTTCGAGAAATAAAGTATGCCTCACTCATCTAAAGAAGTAGATACTACGTAAAAAATAAATAAAAGAGTAAATAAAATAGCAGCACCTTTTAAACAAAGCAGCGAAATACATCTTTTCCATCAAAAAAAAAAAAAAAAGAAAAATCTTCAACCGCTTTCAAAAAGGAAAAAAAGAACTCAAATTAAAAGTTCATTAAAGTAATCATTAAAAAAAATCGTTTGCTTTTCCCCTGTTGCCAAAAAAATTTTAAGAATGAATTGATGTACTTTCGAAAATAAATAAAAACAATAAAATGTCAACTTAAAGAAATAATTTTCATTGTCGAAAAAAAAAATCGTATGCGTATAACTTTATGTAGAAACATAAAGGTCTCCGAATTTCTCCGCCAAAAACTGAATACATAAATTAAAACTTTAACTTAAAAATAAAATAAAACATATTTAAAACAATTATTTCACAGTAAAAACCATTGCTGTGGAGTCAGAGTTGGAGTCCATCTGATTTTGGGACAAAAGAGTTAGATTCGAGAGCCGAAAGTTTTAAATTCAAAGACTCGGAGTTGCAATCGGTCATTTCCCCCAAAAGTCCGCAAGTCTACCAATATTTGCAGATACGGAGTAGGACTATTAGGGACAGCTATTTTTCCTCCGTGCATAAATTTTTACCAAAGCTACGAAGTCAGATTCAAAGTCGTTAAGTCGGAGTCCGAGTAATTTTCGGACACTGGAGTCGGAGTCAGGAGCGTCAAAATTGTCGGAGTCGGGAGTAGGTCGTCAAGAACTATTTCCAACAAAGTTTGTTTGAATTAAATCCGCCTTTAAGTTCGGAATCTATATTGACTTTCAGTTTCCCTGTAGGCGCTAATGTTGAAAGATTTGAACTGTTCAAAATTGAACGAAAACTTGTTCAAATCAGAAAGATATTTTCGATACATGTTTTTCATCAAAAGCTTTTCTCTACAAAGTTTATTTGGAGCCACTTCGCCTCTAAGTTCAAGATTTATTTTTAATTTGAATTTCCTCGTAGGCGCTAATGTTAAGTTTCTTTGAACTGTTCAAAATTGACAGAAAAATTGTTCAAATCAAAAAATGAATTATGGGAATGAGATGTCCTTGCCGAGATCTCTCTAACAAAAAAAAATGTTTGAATCGGACTATTCATTCAAAAGTTATTGGGGGGGGGGGCAGACAGACAGATCGACAGACATTTTGCCCCATCTCAATACCCTACTTTCCAATTTTTAATTTTTCAATATTTATCTGTTGAAAGGTTGTGTAAAGCAGAGATTCAGACAGCTGAACATAAACAAATACGTTTAATACGAAACATGGGGACACACATACTGCAAGACATAGAGAAAAGTAGTGAAGCCCGATAATGATCTGATCTGATATGCAGCAGGGGAGGGAGGCGCGCTCCCTTTTTCCTGTATCTTTGGAGAGTCAGGGGCATCAAGACTGCGGCTCTTTAAATAGAATAGAGGGCAGATTTTCAGTATCCAATGATGTTTCTTAAATAGCAATAAGCTTTCTCCTATAAGTCCGATGGTGGATTAAAGAAGAGATTTTGCGAACTCCGTGGAAAGCTGCAAATGTCTCTTCCAATAAGATATAAGCACAGTTCTTTCTTTTAAACCAATGGAGAAAGCGATTACATTCAACATTATCTAACTATTTTATTTATTTTCGACTTTTTTTTTTGTTTTTCGGGACATTTTAAAGATTCATTAAGCCTTATTTCATGCTTTTTTACTTTCTTCTATATCTAATATATAGAAGAAAGTATTGGATTCGTGCAAATTTTCGAATTTCGAATTTTGACGGATTCGAACGTTTTGAGGTGTGCTGAGTCCATTTCGACTATTTTTGGAAAATGTCTGTCTGTCTGTGTGTGTGTATGTATGTGTGTGTGTGTGTCACGTCTGTGTGTGACCAGTTTTTTGTGGCCGCTCTACAGCAAAAACTATCGCATGAAATTGAACGAAATTTGGTACACATATGTGACCCTATGTGAACTTGTGCCCATTGGTTTTTGGCGCGAATTCCTCCAAGGGGGGTGGAGCAATGGGACGTTTTTTGAGTTATGCGTGATTGCTATTCCTCAGGAAGTAACTGGCGGAATCAAACAAAATTTGGTCCATATGTTGCCCCTAACTGGAGCAGGTGCTGATTCAATTTTGGTGTCAATAGCTCAAACGGGGGTTGAGTTATAGAACGTTTTTTGTCGTGAATTGTGACTGCTGTATCTCAAGAAATAACGAACGGAATCAAACAAAAATTTTTTGACAAGTAGCCCTTAGTGGGTATAAGAGCTGATTTTATTTTGGTGTCAACAGCTAAAAAGGGGGTAGCGCAATCGCCCGTTCTTTTTTTCCATTGTGAGTGCCCTATCTCAAGAAGTAATGCTACGTTCTGTTTGAAATTTGGAATATATGTGAATACATACGTAAACAGGCTTTGGTTCAATCGCTCCAAGAGGTGTTGATTTTTTTTTTTTTTGCGAATAAAAATAGTTTTATTAATGCAACAATAAGAAAGATAAATCGTAATAGATTGTCGTCTGCGTATTTCTCGTGATTTTAATTGTATGGAAATGATCGGAAATATTATCTTAATGAATTAAAATTTTTAACTGTTGCCATCTTATGTTTTTTAATAAATAAAATATTTGTAATTAATTCAAGTAAGGCTTTTAAAGTAACTTTCAATTTTCGCTCTTTGCTTTGCTTTTACAATAATTTAGACATTGGGATGGTTGTCAAGTTTTTGCATGTGTCATTTTGTTTTCGTTAGGAATATTGCTTCCTCGTCAAGCATGGGGAGGGATCAGAAAAAGGAAAAATATAGAAGAAAGTTTCGTAATGGCCACAACATACTAGTTTCTTCTTTCTCTGACTTCTACTGGGAAAGTAGGCTAAAAAACACGGAAAACGAAACAATCACAATTACTAAGTTTTGCAAAGTCGCAAAAGCAGAATCGGGAGGGGAAATCGAGAAAAGGTTAAAATTCCAGTTCTATATATCTTGGTACTTCCAAACAAATTATATAATACGCAAAAAAAAAATTGATTTGAATTCTGAAATTTTGAATTCAAATTATGTTTTTCGCAATCACGAGTTGCGACAGGATCCTACTCATTGGTTACTACCCTACTCACTTGTTTCTAGACACGGCTCCTGTCCCTCAAAGGCTACCTCTCATCTTGAACGCAGAAGTGTGTATTAGTTCTGTACAGAGATTTATTACCGCAGGGGCATGTGGGGCACAGGCCCCTGCTCTTAGATTTCAGGGGACCCAAAATCTCCTTAATTTATCGTGCTAATCAAAAATAAATAATGATTTCACTCAGAATCTAGAGTGCGATGATGTCATTGATATTTTTACAAAAGCAAAGACAAGGAAAAATCTCTTTATTTGTTGATAAAAATTCCCCTTAAAAAAATGATGTCTTTGCAAATCTCAAAACCACTCCTAGTTTAGTCTGTATTTACTATTAAAAGTTATATCATAAATACCTTTGATATTTAAGGTAAACTGGTACAGTTTAACCCCATCTTATAAAATTATCGTATACTATATCTCTTCTACTTTTTAAATGTTGTGATATGAAGTTAGCGCCAAATTTAAATGGTTGTGTTAATATGCAAGTATCACAATATTTTATACCTTCAGAATAAGCGGAAATATAGGGGGCGGGGGGGGGCAAAATGAATTCCATGCCCAGGATCTTCAAAAATCTCAGTCGGGCCCTAGGGGCACCTGAAATACAAATGAGCCCCATGTCCAATATCAGAATGATCAGGCTCTGGTTGTGTATGTGTATGTGTAGGCTTTTGTGTGTGCGTAGATCTGTGTGTAAAGCAGTAGAGTTTGTTTGTTTGAACGCGCTAATCTCAAGAACTACTGATTCGAATTGAAAAATTCTTTTTGTGTTGAATAGTCCATTCATTGAGGGAGGCTATAGGCTATATAACATCACGCTGTGACTAATAGGAATGGAGCAGCAATTAAAAATGTTATGAAAACGGGAGAATTTATATTATAATGCAAAATGCTTCAAACGCAGGCTATGCGTAGCCACGGTGGTTCGACCTGAAAGCGCGGGCATCACGATCCAATGAGTGTAAGTTTGAGTCAGCCACGAGGCAAATCTCGAGGGAACAGAGTAGGTTTAGTAGTAAAGTAATTGACGTAACTGAGTAGGTTTAGATTTATAGGCTTATTTCGCGTTTAGTTAAATTTGTGTGCAACTCAGGTGGATTGTCAGTTACTTATAGGAGGCCCCGACTTCAAAAGGTTATTCAAAATTAAGAGATCGCATATAATTAGTAAGGTATTAAAATAATTCATGGTATAGTAATTAAAATCAGTGTTTATTTTATAATTGGGTGTTCAGTTTAGTTGATTTTTGTAGTGGAATTGTAAAATAAATTTGATTTATACGTTTGAGTAGGAAAGCGTATAAAAGTATGACCCGTTATTTTTTACTTTTTAGTTCCTCTTTGTTTTTTGAAGTCGGTTCTTTTTTTATTTGAAAATAATTTATTGCGTAGGAAGTTGCATTGAGCTGGTAAGATTACGATTAATTTCAGCCTTAGTTCTAATATGAAATGTAATCGCTATTATGTGAGTTGGATTAGAAGATGGTGGATGGAGGAACTTGTCATTTATAGCACTCATCAAGCCTAAGTAAGATAATCTTGCTTAAACGCTATTTAGTTCGATCGATTTTGAGTGGTAAAATATTTGCTGGATTAAACTGAGTATTGCCGAAAGTTATTTCTCCTAAGAAGCATATATATATACATAAATTTAATTTTGTCGTGCATAATGCCGCCAAAATATGCTCCACCAAAGGAAACAAAGAAAAAAGAAAAAAAATCGGCACAAGCTAAGAAAGTAAGTTTGGTTTTTACCTGAAATCTAAAAGCTTAATTTTAACGCATTATTATAAGGTATTATAATACGTATAAGGTTTGTATAGAAAATTTACGCATTATTATATTACATAAACTTAGAAGGTTATTATATTATAGGGAAGAGTTATCATGAAGTGGAACATGCCAATTTGGCGAGAAAATTCCTCGTTTCTGAAACCTCTATAGCGATTTTTGTTCATCATGTTCTAATTTTATTTCACATTTCAGGGGCGTAGCTAAGGGGGGGGGGTTGGGGACAATAGTCTCAAAAAAAGGAAAAAGAGGGAAGAGAAAGAAAAGAAAAAGAAAAAAAATCAAAACGACCTTTTTCTGAGTAAACAAAGGTCAAAAATTCACTTCGTCCCCCCCCCCCCAATGCCATTGAAAACCTGCTCCATGTGTGACCCTCAAGCATAAAGACGCATCCCTCTGCTGCGACAATTTTTTGATAATTGAGTGAAATTTGACACTTTGCTTTAGAAATGAGATTGATTTGTTAAATCCACGTATATGCAGTCTTTCTTTGTCATAGACTCTGCAAATTGTTAAATATGTTTAATTTTATGAGCCGCGCAGTGGGAATATTGCATACAATCGAATCTTTATATTTCGAATTACACATTAAAGAAAAAAAATCGAGATAAACAGGTTTTGAAATACGGGAGCTTTAAGAAACTTTTTATACAAATTTGAAATACTAGCAAAAATACCCGGCGTTGCCTGGGTCAGTAATAATTATTAGAAAAAATCGTTACTTGCTTTTGTTTTCTGTTTTAAGTGAAAGAATTTAAAACACATCTTTTTGACGCGATTAAAAATCGAGTTCCTTCCTTACCCATAAAACTAAAATAGCAATAAGTATAAAGAACAAAGTAGTATTGATTTAGAAATGAAAGCACTATATTTAAGCATATACAAATTTAAAAAACATGAAATTAATCTTCTCATGTTTAAGAAGATTAATCTGTTGATACTTTTTTTTTTAACATGGAGTCTAAAACCTTCTCTGTATGGCTAATGAAGTACGAAGTGATTAAAAAAAAGTAGCTGCGCTCGTATTTCCCTTATACTTGCTTTAGTTATTTCGGGAAATTTTAATCATTGTGGCTCTTGGTTCGATTTTACCGAATTTGCGAAAGTCCTTTCGGGGTACCTTCGATGATGCTCCCCCATTCTTTCCTTACTTTGTGAAACGATATGATATTAATTTTCGTTACCGAGATATCTTCGCCAGATGCTGAGATATTTTTGGTCACCATAAAATGGCGCTAAACAGTTTCATCCGAAATGTTACCAAAATAAGTAATAAAATTTGGTGATTGTTTGAAATTGTGCAAAAAGGAAAATTAATGGAAGTTTTTGTGCTGTTTATGGATTTGCCTAATTTAGTTGCTGGATTATTTAACACAGTAAAAAAAGTCTTTTGAAAATTCTTTGATTGGCGATATTTTGTTTACATGGTGAAAGCTGAGAAACATTATGACGTAGTCTTCGGCTTCAAAAACAGCAACGTTGAAAAAACTGCCAAATGCATCAGCTACGGAAATCTTTCTGCAAAAATTTTGGCGATCTGCTGGTTGTTTGGATAATGAGTAAGTGTTCAATCAGCATAAATAATAATAAAAACCATTAATTACATTAAAGTTCCGTTTAAATGGAAAATCATCAGCCAAATCATGTATTATTTGCCAATCTTGTGCAAAAATCTTACTTCAAGATTTGACTTGAGAAAAGCCTTGAACAATCACGAAAAGCAAAGAAAGTCAACAATACAACAATTGTCGCTATCGACAGGGAGTTGAGATGATACACTAAATACTGTATTGAGTTGAGGAAAGCCTTCGAACATAAATCTAAAAAGCTCATAACTCGTTTTTTATTCTACTTAGAAATTTCGAACAGGTGCCATCTTCAGCAGAAAAATCAGAGCTTTCGATGGACATATAATGTAAATATGTGCAAGTATTTTTTCATCCCATATTAGAGAATTTATACAAAATTGTGTTTTATTGCCCCCCTAAGGGGGTTTTGCCCCCCATAACGGGACGAAAACTACCCTATGTGTTATTCTGATGCATAAGCTATATTATTGTAAAGTTTCATCAAAATCCGTTCAGTAGTTTTTGCGTGAAAGAGTAACAAACATCCATACATCCATCCATACATCCATACAGACAAACTTTCACATATATAATATTAGTAAGATGATAGTGAAAATTTGAAATCAATACTAAAGACACTATGGGCTCTTGATTAAAATTCCTCTTTATTGGTTTTGTCAGGTATTTATTCTATTATTACATTATTACTGTCTAACCACGGATTGTATGAAAAGGCAAACATCCGGTTTACACGCGGAAATGGAAGCATCTATTAGTTTTCAGGGATGTCAGCTTTTGCAGATGTATGTTAGCCTCTAAATTAAGCAGAGTCACATTCAAATGAGCGGAATACGCGCATAAAATTTTTATTTTTCCCCTCATGCAGATGGAGTCGCCTTAACTGGATGTTTGCCAATTCCATACAATCCGTGGTCAAACATGAAGTGCTTTATTGCGAGTTTAAGGAATCATTTTGACAGTAAAAGAAACTTTAAGCATTTCTTTTTCAAGAAAAAGTCTTTTATTTCTTTTTGGTCCCAGATTTTTTTTTTTTTTTTTGGATTCATTATTTATCCTCTTGAGGTTATCAATTGCAGCAAATTTAACTTGGCCAGTATTCTACGAATTTCCTTTTTTCATCACTTGAAAAAAACTTATACTTTCTTTTCACTCCTACCATTTCGGTTTTCTAAGGAATCACAATTTTAAGAAAGAGAGCAACCAAAGAACAGTACTAATCCAGATAACAGAGCGAAATGGCTTTTAACTTGAATGACCTTTAACCATGAACTTAAAATGTTCATCTTAACATGTCAAACCTGTGAATTTCACCCCTTTACTCTTCTTCCAAGAAAGTGCGCGAAACCACTGTCCTTAATCTTCTGTCCTCGTTAATCTTCATGGAAAGCCTATTCGTCGAACGCATTTCTTCCTTTTTTTTCCACTGCCTCCTCAGCTCTTGAAGACAATTCCTCTGTTTCTGAGTTGAAGAAAATGTTTTTGTTTGCTGCTTTAAAGATCATTGGGTTTGGAATCCGAAAATGATAGCATAACCGGAATTCGAGACGACAGAGGTTTTTGTTGGTCTGGTCTCGTGTGTGCCATAGGTCATAGTCAAAACGACCTTTGCTAACCAGAGTATCCATTTCAATCACATTGATTTTTCAGTCAGTATTTACTGCGTATTCTTTTGGAAACGTGCAGTCTGTTTAAAATAGTACATTATTCTAAGTGAAAATTGTAGCATAATGAAGCGAGCAAAACCGATAACAAGCTTTTTTCAACCCAAAGAAAAAAATTAAAACGACGAAAAGGATTGCTCTAAAAAGAGAAAGTTAACGTCGTCTGAAGAAAACGAAGTACAGTCTACAAAGCGCATTAGTCCCATCGGACCCTTTTGAAGGTAATTTTATTTTAATTCAAAAGAAAAACTGCATAGCATTACATGAATAAAATGTTTAAAAACGAGATGAATCTAGATTATTTCTATTAGCTTGGTTCAGATTAAAAAGTAGAAAATAAAAAAAGACTTCTGTTTATAATACCCGAAAATTGCTGTTGCTCTCTCAAATAGATATTTATGTAAATTCTAAAGCAGCTAATAAAATTAAAAATAAAGACTTGAAAGGAGAACAGATGGTATGCATTTGAGCGAATAACTTTCTACCCCCTATACTTCTTCCCTAACTTTTTTTATTCAAATCTTATCAACTGCTTTAGAATAAGCATAAATGTAAATACATAAAAAGCAACATATAAATATAACGATATGAAAAGCAATTTCACTTTTTGCAGATTATAATTCAAGAAGTCTTTTTTTTTTTCATACTTTTAGTGCAAACCAAGTTAGTAAAAATAGTCTTTATAGTCTGACCACCGATGAGATTGAAAGTCAAACATCCAGTTTACAGGCGGAGATGGAAGTATCTATTAGCTTTCAGGGATGCCAGCTTTTGTAGATGTGAGTTAGCCTCTAAATTAAGCAGTCACACTGAAATGACGCTCATCAGATATTTGATTTCCCCCTGATTTGGATAGACTGGTTTTGACAAGACGTTGTTAGAAAATTTCACTTTGAATTAAATGGAGGGAAAAGAAAAAAAAGTTGAATTTTCCATAACATTAAAAAAAAAATCTTTGCTTTTGTTTTGTTTGACACAAGTATTGGAATTGGGGGCACTCCATTCCAAAGTATGTAAGATTCACCTCCCTCTTATTTTTTTTAATACTAAAAAAATTTACACATACACACACACACATTATATATATATATATATATATATATATATATATATAAAAAGAAGAAACCCCCCTGAAAGTCGGGTCTAGCTACGCCTCTGTCACATTTTATTGAAAACGCTTACTCTTTCTTAGTTGTTTTATTTATTTTTTTTTTTGCATGGCAGATTATTTTACATTAGAAAGTCGCCCGTCATGATATGATAGGTGAAAATTGTTTCTTCATTTGAACGAAGCCATTGCCTTGTGGTGATATTTTCATAGCTGAAATTGTAACCCTTACTCGAGTGGATGAACCCTAAACTCCAGTAGGAAGCGTTCATTGTTGACCATGTTTTCGTTTCTTAATTCCCCTAAAGTGACACAGTCTTACCAACAAAACAGTTAAGTTACCGGATCGAGTTCAGCCTTGTCAGAATAAAGCCTTTCCCTGCATGTAAAACATTGCCAAAGATAATATCAAATTATCATGTTCTGCCGGGAGTTTCATTGTTGAAATTCGTGGAAAGAGGATATCATAAAATTTTTTAACTCTTTATATTTCTTTTAAATAAAGAAAAGCCACTAAAAACTTCAAAAGTTTCGTTCAAATGAAAAATAATTTACCAAAGAAAACAAATAAAGCCACTAAATAGCATTAAAATGCAAATAATTCGTCAATTTAATTAAAAACCATAAAATGTTCCTTTAAAATATAAAATAATCTGCCAAATAAAAATCTTAAGCAATTAAAACAATATAAAGTTGCAATAAAATGTAAAATGAAGGGCAAGAATCGCGGTGACGAAAACGACATTTTGTTTTCGTCACCGCGATGTTGTTTTGTTTTTGTTCATTGGTGTTTTTGTGTTCGCAACAACGTTGGAGCAGAAACAAATCAAAAAATTTCATTGTTTAAAATTTTATTTATTTATTCTTTTTTTTTTTTCTTTTTTCAGCAATCACGAAGTGCTTCGCAAGCTCACTTGACCGAGATTAACGTTGCTCTGATTTTTCATATTACCATGACGACGAGGATAAGTCCAGCATGTTGTTTTAATATAAAGTAAAGAGGATAACTTTTCGTCGCCATGGTTACAAATATTTCACTTTTAAGGCTTAAGAAATCTTACTTGAAGAAAAGGGGGTTGGAGATGCGTTTTTTCAGGAAAAACGTCAACGTAGATGAACTTAAAAGCGAAATATGAAAAATAATATATTTCTTTAAGAATGATAAGAAATAAAAATGCCATAATAATACCACTAAAAATTTAATCTTTATGAGAAGAAAACGTGTGTAAATTCGCCATAACAACCAAATCTTCATTACTGCATTTTAATCATCATTTCTTTTTTTTATGGGTATGCCTCTTATTACCTAATGTATAAAATCACCAGTCATAATATGATGGGGCGAATTTCTTCTCCATTTGTATTTCCAGTGCATTTATGGAAACTAGAAACTCAGCCAATAGGGTCCTATTGCAATCCGTGATTGCGAAAAACATAATTCGAATTCAAGAATAAAAATTTTAATTGATTTTTTTTTTTTTTTACTTCCTAGAAGGATTAACGAAAATTGAAATAATTTCACTTTGTTTTATTTTTAGGTAAAAGTTAAAAAAGAGCCGCTGTTTACCCAGGAGGTAAGTTGTTCAGTTAAAAGTTCTGAAACTCGAAGAAATAAAAAATTATTTAAAAAAAAAAGAAAGTACAACACTTCTTTTAAATTCATTCCTATTCTTGTAAGTATAGCAAATGTACAGAATGTCACGTTCAAACCGAAAGAAATTTAATGTTTTTTTTTTCGACACCTTAAATCTAAAATTGCAATAACAGTAATTAAATGGCACGTGTAAAACGAACAAAAACCTAGTTTAAAAGCACAAAGAACGACAGCTAGCATTGCCCTTACTTTCTAGTTTGTTGTGAACCGATGCCAGATTTTAGAGATAATCAACAGAAATTTCTCCAATAGTTTATAATGGAGTTCTACAGTAAATCCATCAATATCTCCAAGCTGACACTGGATTTGGCATCTGCTTTTTAGCCCTTATGCTTGCAATACATTACTAAGTGAGCGTCAAATAATCGCTAATTGCGACGATCCTTCTGTTTCAGTTCTGCTTTACGTTGTAATCACTACTATACTATAATTGAATTTCCGGGGCCGCTTTTATTGGTCGGACTGGAATCAAACCACTTGGGTAGGGGGGGGGGGACCTTAAGGTTTTCCGGAAAACCGATCTCAGTGTTCTCCGAGCTGTGAAAGTAGCAGGACGTCAGTTAATGTTAACCTCTGCGCGCCGACCGTGTGACGGAAGAAATGCAACTCGATTGAGTTTTGTTGCTAAACCAACAAAATCTCTTGAGGAGACTAACAAAATGATTCGTGAGGCTTACGGGGACTCTTCTCTGTCATACTAACAAGTTTTGAGGTGGTTAAAGACCTGTAAAGATGGCCGGGAAGAGATTCAAGACTAACAACGCTCTGGGCGGCCGTTAACCAGCAAAACCGACAACAATGTGGCTCATGTTCGTCAATTGTTGGACTTTGACCGTTGATTGACCACCATGACGGTTGCCAATGAACTGAGCATGTCGTCTACTGCTGAGTTTCGCATTGTTACTCAAGATTTAGCGATGATGAAAGTTCATACAGAAGCGCATTGCTACAACACTCTGCGAGTCCGCGAGTTTCTGGCTAAACAGCAAGTGAAAACGTTGTCCTGACCCTCCTATGGTCCTGACGTCACCCCGGCAGACTTCCTTTTGTTCCTTCGGGTTAAAGCAGACCCGTATTTCATCCATAGAAGAGATCCAATCAGCCGTGACGAAGACCTTAGGAGAGGTCCCCCGAAACGCTTTTCAGGGCGCTTACCAGTCATGACAGAGATGCTGGAAAAAATGTGTAGAGGTTCAGGGACAATACTTTGAAGAATTTTAAGTGTTTGCGCAAATCTGTTCAATAAATTACTTTAAAAACAAAAATTGTATTACTTTTGGAATGGACCTGGTATCAAGAAGAGATAAAAATGACGGCGATGCATCTTTAGATACAAATAAATATACATAATGCTATAATATAAGTGCATTTAATTTAAATTTTAATCTTAATGATAACCGTGAATGCAACTAGAATAAATATAAATAATATTTGAAGGTTCTTTTATGAAGATCTGAGATGCGACTCGTGTGTAACAGGCTATGCTTTCAAGAAATTTGTTTTTACAATGTGAAAATTTTTCGAACATGGCACTCTTTGGAGAGAGCCCGATACTCTGATTTTACTACGAGAAATAAGTGAAAAAAATAGTGAAAACAAATCCAGAAAAAAGTTTTTGATGAATTTCGAAACATTTTAGCGAGGAATATCCCCATTAGTCTTCCAACTTGTTGCGAATGTTCATGCTCTTGAACGTTTCTCTTCTTCAGCCCTCCAGAAAAATGTTAACGACAAAGATAATGCTCCCTTCCCCTCTAAATAAAAGAAATTCTTTGAAACTGTCAAACCTGAAGGGGGGGGGGGATGCTATCTATAAAAAGTGGTGGGTGATGGGACAAAATAATGGTCATTTGGATTCAGGCTGTCATCCTTTTCTTATTAATATATATACTAGCATTCTCGTACCCGGCATTGCTCGGGTAATGGAATTAGCAGGGGTTAACAGTGCTTGGTGCACCTAGTTTCTAAAATCCCCTGTAATAATTACTTATTACCTATATTTTTTTCAAATTTTTGGAGGATCCCAGGCCCCCTGGACTCTTTATATATATATATGCCCTTGTCCTTAACCGATCTTTAACTGTTATTAACGATCCTTTTAAAGTATTGATTATCTTTGCAAACACAGGTCATCCACATTTTATTGTTATACCTATGTTTAAGCAAGAACTTCTTTGTATACAACATTTTCAGTTTTTTTTCTGGAGCTAAAATTATTAAGCTGCTTGATGAACTGACTTTGGAGCAAGCTACATAAAATTGGCCGTGCGAAAAAAAGTCTTCTCTTAAATTGATCCCTGTTACTTTTAATGTCTGACCTTGTGACTTATTAACGTTTATTGCAAAGCAAACTTTTACAGGAAACTGCACTCTTCTAAATTTAAAAGGATAGTCCGCCTGTGATGATGTTCTTAAAAACTTCGTTTCTAGTTTTGAAAAAAATGAAAGCAAAAGACAGAAACATTATTATTTGACTTGAGAAAAGCCTCGAAGAATCACGTGAGAAACAAAAACAATATCAAATTTAAAATTCGCTACCGACCAAAAGTTGAGATGAAGTACTGAATAATGATTTGAATGGAGGAAAGCCTCTGAAAATAAGGGATTTAAATTTCAATGACAGGTTTTAATTTCACAGATATTAACTGATTTTAATTAATTTCTCCTGAACTAATTGATATTTCGAAAAATCCTTTCTTAGTGGATACTTTCGTAATCATGTGGAGATGCCTGTCAAATTTCAAGTCTGAGACTTCAACGGTATTGGTTGTGCGTTGATATACATATGTCATCTCAGGACATTGATTTTTATCTTAATATATAAAAATCTTCTGTGTGGACGTTTGTCACCATAAGGCTTTTAAACGGCTGGACCGATTTTGATCAAAATTTTTGTGTGTAATTAAGCTGTGGCAAGCATGGTTTCGAAGCGCGATGGATCGAATAGGAAACGTTTTTGTTAATCAATTAATTTAAACATTGAATAGCTATATCTCCCAAATGATTAATATTTATTTTAATCTATTGTTGAGCGAGAACTAAAATAAATATTTAACCTGTTGCCAAAGTACAATAAGAATGCCAGTTCTGCTTTTTGTAATGAAATTTCTTACTGTGATGTATCAATTGAGAATAGATAAAGCATAGAGAGAGAGAGTGAAGCCTTCATTTCTTGAAAGCAACGATTTTAGGTCCCGAGATACATTTTAAAGTAAAGTACTGGTAAAGTTCGCGCAAAGCGTGTGTTCTGTCGTCGTAGTTGAACCATGTGACCGGATCGGTGCTTTAGGTTTTCCTAACCAAATGATCAGAAAGTACCGTCCCCAGCAACATTTGTTTCTCTGCTCAAATCCATCTGAGTTTTGGCACCAATGTCAAGAATACTTTAATAATAAACTGAATCTTACTAATATTATATATGCGAAAGTTTGTCTGTATGGATGTATGGATGTATGGATGTTTGTTACTCTTTCACGCAAAAACTACTGAACGGATTTTGATGAAACTTTACAATAATATAGCTTATGCATCAGAATAACACATAGGGTAGTTTTCGTCCCGTTATGGGGGGCAAAACCCCCTTAGGGGGGCAATAAAACACAATTTTTGTATAAATTCTCTAATATTGGGATGAAAAAATACTTGCACATATTTACATTATATGTCCATCGAAAGCTCTGATTTTTCTGCTGAAGATGGCACCTGTTCGAAATTTCTAAGTAGAATAAAAAACGAGTTATGAGCTTTTTAGATCCATGTTCGAAGGCTTTCCTCAACTCAATACAGTATTTAGTGTATCATCTCAACTCCCTGTCAATAGCGACAATTGTTGTATTGTTGACTTTCTTTGCTTTTCGTGATTGTTCAAGGCTTTTCTCAAGTCAAATCTTGAAGTAAGATTTTTGCACAAAATTGGCAAATAATACATGATTTGACTGATGATTTTCCATTTAAACGGAACTTTAATGTAATTAATGGTTTTTATTATTATTTATGCTGATTGAACACTTACTCATTATCCAAACAACCAGCAGATCGCCAAAATTTTTGCAGAAAGATTTCCGTAGCTGATGCATTTGGCAGTTTTTTCAACGTTGCTGTTTTTGAAGCCGAAGACTACGTCATAATGTTTCTCAGCTTTCACCATGTAAACAAAATATCGCCAATCAAAGAATTTTCAAAAGACTTTTTTTTACTGTGTTAAATAATCCTAATGCAACTAAATTAGGCAAATCCATAAACAGCACAAAAACTTCCATTAATTTTCCTATTTGCACAATTTCAAACAATCACCAAATTTTATTACTTATTTTGGTAACATTTCGGATGAAACTGTTTAGCGCCATTTTATGGTGACCAAAAATATCTTAGCATCTGGCGACGATATCTCTGTAACGAAAATTAATATCATATCGTTTTACAAAGTAAGGAAAGAATGGGGAGCATCATCGAAGGTACCCCGAAACGACTTTCGCAAATTCGGTAAAATCGCACCAAGAGCCATAATGATTGAAATTTCCCGAAATAACTAAAGCAAGTATAAGGGGATTACGAGCGCAGCTACTTTTTTAATCACTTCGTACTTCATTAGCCATACAGAGAAGGTTTTAGACTCCATGTTAAAAAAAAAAGTATCAACAGATTAATCTTTTTAAATATGAGAAGATTAATTTCATGTTTTTTAAATTTGTATATGCTTAAATATAGTGCTTTCGTTTCTAAATCAATACTACTTTGTTCTTTATACTTATTGCTATTTTATTGTAATGGGTAAGGAAGAAACTCGATTTTTAATCATGTCAAAAAGATGTTTTAAATTCTTTCACTTAAAGCAGAAAACAAAAGCAAGTAACGATTTTTTCTAATAATTATTACTGACCCAGGCAACGCCGGGTATTTTTGCTAGTGGTTAATAAAACAACTGCTCAGTGGGCTTAAGGTAAATCAAGTTGTAATAAATGTACACATTCCGACACCAAGCAGCTTAAAACATTTTCTTTTTGCATTTCTTTTCAACAAAACGGTTCAAACACTTGATAGTTTATTGAAATTTTTAAACTTTTCAATTTACAAAGTTTGAACAGAACAACGTCTGTCGGGTTCTCTAGTAGTTTGATAATCCTTAAAGGAAAAGATGATGGAATTTAAAGACGAAACAAATTTTATTTTCGTCCAGATAAATTACAACAGGGTAGTTCGGTACACAAAAGATCAGTGCAGTGGAAGATCTTTATCTTTGGTGGAAAGAACAAATTACGCAATATTTGAAGTTTTCAAAGTTTTCGTTCAAAAGATCGGACAGTTAATCGGTCGGAGTTAGCTTCGCTCACTGATCCGCTGGAATACAGTAACGTGGTGGCTTGGCGACTTTGGTTTTAAACAATAGAGTTGCGTGATCATTTGTTTACACTTTAAAGCTACTGTTAATGTAATTTATTGTATTTTTTGTTTATTTGGCGAAATATTTCGAATTGCAAAGAATTGTTTTCTGTTTTTAAAGAGTGTTTCGTCACTTTGGTTGAAGAACGTGTTTATTTTACATCGGGGGGGGGGGGGGGTATTTTCGCTTATTCAAAGAACTGTTTCTACCTTTATCATTTTTTTAAAACGATATCCTTTCGATTGTTTTATTCTTTTTGATATGGGGGATGTTGCAGCGGGATTGTCCGTTTGTTGTGAATGGGTAGTTAGTTTTTAACACTTAATATCTGAGGACGCTTCTTATCCTTTGAGTATGGCTGAAGGAACAAACCATCAAGTACGGGAGAAAAAATAGTTTAGAAAATAACTGAACAGTGGGCATTAGATAAATCAAGTTGTAATAAATGCACGCATTCCGACACCAAGCAGCTTAAAACATTTTCTTTTTACTTTTTATTTTCAACGAAACGGTTCAACCACTCGATAGTCTATTGAAGTTTTTTAACTTTTCAATTCACAAAGTTTGAACAGAACAACGTCTGTCGGGTCCTCTAGTATCTATAGGGTCTGGTGGGGTAAAGTGGTCATAAAATCGTAGGTTTTCAACTTAGGTGGATAACAAATACAATTAATTCTTTAAACACTTCAACTTTTTTTGTTGTTATTTTACATTGCATTATTAAAGAACACGGTACATTGAATTTCAGGAAAAAAATATTGATTTAAGTAGTTTTATAACACTTTTATTTCCCTATGTATTTATGACCACTTTAAGCATGGGGTAAAGTGGTCATACTTAAAAATGGATGCAAAACCATTATAAATAACCTTAATATTTGTATATTTCGGTTATTTTTATAGTTACAAGTATATGCACAAGTATATGTGTGTATACACGAGTATATACGTGTCGTATAAACATGAGTAAACACATTCATATATGAGGGGATACATGTATCAGATACATGTATGCGCGTGCCTATTGAAGTATATACGTGTATACACGAGTATAAGAGCATGAATACGTGATTACCTACAGGAGTGTATACGCGTCTACACGAGTATATATGTATCACGTGTATATACGAGTATATACGCATAAACAAACGTCATATGCGCGTATGCACTTGTATCTCGGATATATACGTGCATGCCTGAGCATATACGTGTATAGTAGACGTATATACGCAAATATAAGTATACATGCATATATAAACGAGTATACACGAGTTAATTCGTGGCTACATCCGCTGCGTCTTTGTACGTGTCTACTCACGCATATATATATGGAAGCACGAGTACATACGTATGTATACGTGTGGACACGATTATATACATGTATAGACGCACATACGTACTATTACGCGCATACACCAGTACATATATGTATACACGAGTATATACCCTTACATACATGTATGCCTACAGAGTGCATCCAAGCTCTTGGGCAAAAATCTAAGGGTGTGAGAGGGGAGGATAAGAAGTAAAAATCATAAGGAACTTATGGTCGCTGACGCGCTACATGCACACAAAGTCAAAAACTGATGGATGCAAAACAGGTCACGAATTTGTTGCACAAAGATGATTTTACCCAAAGTTTTAGTTTTTAAGAAATATTTAGAGCAGTTCTTAAAAGTTACGGTCTGTAGTAGCTCTAATACAAGCATCGCAACAAAGACGCAGCGACTGATGAAAGTTTTTCATAAGTCTTGTTATTACAACGGAGAGTGATTTGTGATTGCGACTAATGTAAAAAACTGCTGGCTGCCGCAAATTTTCATCAATCGCTTTAAAACTTTCTTAAGACTTTAAATGTTGTGTAAAATTGTCTTTGTGTAATAAATTTCTGACCTGTTTTGCATCCACCAGTTCCTGGCTTTGCGTGCATGTAGAGAGTCAGCATTGTGTTTGTGACCATATGTTCCTTATAGCTCTTATCCTACCCTCTAACACCTTTTAATAATTTGCTCAAGAATGTAAACTCACCCTGCATACTTTTATATCATATGCTTGTATGTAAGTGTTTACTCGAATACGTACGCGTATATACGTGTCTACCTGAGTATATAAGTGTTTGTATCTATACCAGTGTAAGCGACGATATAGGTGTATATATGTATAGAATGTATATATGTGTAGATAAAAATACTTGCAGATGCCCTTATACGTATTTATTGGTGCATTTATATGATTACGTTTATATACGTGCCTACACGAGTATATATACGTATGCATACGCATATACTCGTATATTTAACCCCGTTTACTGTAAAAACAATACACATTAAGTGAAATTAATAATTAATTTATATCTGCTTTATGATTAAAGATTAAATGACATTAGAAAAACAATACAGTAGACTCCCGATTATCCGCGAGCGGTTTATCCGCGGGGAGGATTATCCGCGAATCAATCAACAATCACGAACATGTATTTTCGTAGTAAAAAGCGAATACCAGTGGCTGGTTTTTTTTTTTTGAAAAATTGTAAATTTACACTCAGTTGTTTTTGCTTGATTGATTGATTTGATTTAATTTTATTATTATTATTATTATTATTATTATTATTATTATTATTATTGTGCGTTCTTCATCGTACATACACTTGTTTGTTATTGATGTTAAGTTCGGTTGTGCAAAAATACAAAACATTTGTACTGTACTCTATATATATTTTCACTGTTTGCAGAAAGTGTTATGCATCAATACAGTTAAGAATTTGAGATAGGACAATTTTTACCTGATTTGTCCCCCATTTTAGTCTTTTTGCGGTTATCCGCGATTTTTATTATCCGCGGCACTTGTGCCACCCAATTCCGCGGATAATCGGGAGTTTACTGTATTCGTTAAGCCTAATATTATGACCACTTTACCCCATCTTACTTAAATTATTCTAAAAAATTATCTAAAATGGATTAAGATAACTGCTAATGAGTAAGAGTTCTTGAGACATGTAGGAAGCGACCTGTGCAGTTAATCTGTTCATAATTCTAGCAAACAAAATTTCCCAAGCAAGTTAAGAAAGGTGTTTAGATTTTTTAATTTTTCAAATTCACACATAATATTTTTTTTTTTACCAAATAAAGTTTTGCCAGTTGTAAAATTTTGTGTTCAAAATGTAGTTTCTAACTGCCCTACTCTAAAATAAAATTTTCACATTCATTCAAACATTTATTTCAAAGCTATAGCCATTTATTTCACGAATGACCTCTTTACCCCATTGACCACTTTCCCCCACCAGACCCTAATAATATTATAAAGAGAGAGGGCGATTTTTGTGTGTTTATATGTTCAAGGTAATATCCGGAACTACTGCACCTATATTTGAAAAATTCCTTCACTATATGAAAGGTGCTTTCTTACTGAGTAACATAGGCTATAATTCGAAAAAAAATCCGATAAATAGTTCTTTTTTATTACAATTTGGGCCAAATTTCACGTAAATTGCTTATAATTGGCTATTAAGGGGTGAAAAACTACTTGCACATATTAATATTATGTATGGTTGAAAAGAGTACAATTTTCCGCGCTCTAAACAATTTGTTTCAATCCTCTAATTTAATTACGGCGAGAGTAATTTGCGATTTTAGCTCGAACTTTTTTATGCATAGCTGAAATTTAGACACAATTTTCTTCATTGAATCTATCAATAAAAAGTGAAGGAATTGTCCCATAGTTTTCTTTTGGCACCGATGGAAAAAGCAACATTTTTTACTCCAGAAATATTTCGACCTATGGTCGAAAAAATAACCTTCTATCTCCAAAGGAAAAAAAGTTACAATCGTTTTTAAATCAATTCCGAAATATTTTATTTTCGCGTTTCCAAGGTTACGCTTTTTGAATCCATTGTTTATTTCCTCATTTTGCATTTAATTTCTTAAATTTATTTTAATATCTGTCGTGATTGTTTGGAAGGGTAATTTTGCATGGTGTTTTTTTTTTCTTTTATTTAAGCCTGATGGTTGAATATATATCACTTGACACAATTTTTATTCTACAGGTAGACCGGGCAAAGCCGGGCAGCGCAGCTCTTAATATATACAGATTTGAAAGCTACTGTTAATGTGATTTTACATTTTTGTTTGTTTGACGAGACATTAATTATTGCCAAAGAAAAAACATCCCCTTCACTCGCAAAAGAGCTGGGTTCCGGTAGCGTGGTCGCTTGGCACGTTAGGCGCTGAGCAGCTCAGTTTAGGATTATTGTTTTAAGGCAACCGTTAATGTAATTCATTGTTTTGGCGATTTGTTTTGAAAGAAAAGAAACCTTTGATTTATTTTTATCCGAGTGAAATGTACGACAGTTTATATATTTATTTTTTTTTTCTGACGACGATTTTTGAATGTTCCACGGGACTTTTTTTTTTCGTTAGACGAATCGATTATGATAGCGTGGTTGCTGGGCAAGTTTTGCGATAAACAATAGAGTTGCGGAATCATTTTTTACATATGAAAGATATTATTGATTTTTTTTTTTTTTTTTTTTTGTTCGTTTCTTGGGCGAAATGTTTTAAATTGCAGTAAAAATCGCTTCAGACGCTAAATAGAGTTTTAGAGCAACTGTAAATCTCATTTAATGATTCGGCGAAAAGTTTTAAATTCCAAAGAAACTTAAAAAGTTTCTTTTTTTTTTTTTTTTTTGAAAAGGTGTGCATGCATTTTATACAAAGAAAAATGATCATTTCACATTAGGGGGGAGGGGGCGTCAATTTTTTTATTCAACGGACTTTCATTAAATGTTTTGCACGGGCATCGCTGTGCAGGTACTGCTAGTATTATGATAAAATAGCTTGTCCCAACTGACAATCAACGCACAGCCAAAACTACTGATGCTAGAAAGCTGAAATTTGGAATATAGGTTAATTTTTTGACGTAAGCGCGTGATAAGAAAGGATTTTTGGAAAGTTCAATTTTAAGGGGGTGAAAAAGGGATGGGGAACGTTCAGCAATCTCAAGCTAAATTCTCAAGAACGGGCTCAAGTTCAGGGTCGAAATATGTATTAACAAATTCGAAATTTTACGAGGATTACGAATGTTTCAGCCTCATCCATGTAGGGTACTAATTAACGGAGATATTAATTAAAAATCCAAATTTACGTCCACTTGAACACACGTCTATGCCAAGAAATTGTCCGATTTTTTCGGTTTTTGTACCGTTGAAAAGCCCATAAAAAATAATAATTTCAAAAATATATCCGCAAGGACTAGAGCTGCGGACATCGAAAAATGACTACAAAAGAAATTATAAGTGTTCAAAGTAAAAAATAATTTATTTCAAAAAAAAAAAAAAAATCTTCCTCCATTTTTTGCGCGAGATTAATTTTAGCTCGAAGAAAAGCTGAACAATATTATTTGTTGCCATTTCTTGCTTGAGTATCAAGAAGTAAAATTCCTTGCAATTGGTTTTTAACGCATTGGGGCTTTGTCTGTAGTAGGGCATTTAAAATACATTGAGGAATATTTCTCTTATTTGAAAGGTTCTCTCTCTCTCTCTCTAGAAAGTTACATTATCAGGAAGCAACATAGGCTATAATTTATGTCTAAAAAACTTAGTTTAAAAAAGTTATGATGGAAAACAGTAAATTTCATGTAATTTCATGGTAATCTGACACGGAATTGCTCGTTTCAAGATTTAAAAAAAAAAAAACTTAAAATGATATTTAGGAGTGTTTTATTGTAAGCATTTTATTAAACTGAACTGCCCGATCTAAATAATTAAAAAAGGTGAATAATTTTGACAAGATAACTTGTAATTTTCAATTTAGGAACTAGATGAAGATATCGATTGCACGCTCACAACGGAAAATCCTTACATGTCGAAGAACAGCGTGGAATACGACAGAAAGGTAAGATATTTAACTCCACTTTGAAACTCATGTACACTGTACAGCCATGTCAGAAAAATGAAGCATTCTTTCAGATTTAAAGATCTTAAGCTAAAAACATATGAAATGTGTCTATTTTCGAGGAATAATGAGCTTTATAAAATTAAATTGTTAAACTTTCGATGGGGAGTTATTTTCATTTATTTAAAATTACAAATGACAGATCCTTTTTTTTATATTCCTACCTTTTGCTCACAAGCTCCGTATATATATATATATATATATATATATATATATATATATTTGCTACTCAATTTTCATCCAGTTCCTGCGATCAGATGCTTTTGAAATTTGGAATGCGACCTCAGACCCTATGACAACGCAATATTCAATAATCAAATCAATTTATAAACCATTTTATTAGTTTATTCGAATTCTAATCAACATTTTTGCATAAATTCTCTAATATAAGAACGAAAAAGTGCTCGCAAAACTTAAGGAAACATATCAAAAGATATCCCTGACTTTTCTGGGTAAGATAAAATTTGTTACAATGTTCCAAGGTCATTAGAACGCGAATTATAATGGTTTCTTAACTTAATTTCGTTCTAAAAGTGGGTGAGGCTTTAATTAAAAATTCATTATTGATCACAGTCATTGTCATTGTAGAGGGATTAATTTGATAGGGTTTTTGATAGCATTTTGGGAGGGGGGATCTCATTCTAGGGGTACTCTACAGCTTTTGAGAGGGTTGAGTCATCGCCCTTGGGAAGGATCATTTAGCGCCGCATATTTTGTTTACTTTTATTCTGCCGTTACTTCAGACATACAACCCAAATTCGAAACAATAAAAAACTCTTCCTTCGGAAAGACGTTTAATCTTTCAAAAGATAAGTACTAATAACATCTTATTTTGATAAATTGAAGATTTCTGTAAAAAACAACTGAGGTTCGAAACTAAATGGCAAAATTTTGCTCTTTTAACTCAATCCAAACAAAATATGGGAAAGGAATCTGTTTTTTAAAAAAAAGAGGAAATGGGAACAAAAATTTATTGGAAAAAAAGAGACTTTATCTTAAATTTCTTTAAATAAGCAATTCAGTTCAGCTCAGTTCAGTGGTGACAGTGAAACTGTATTTTGCTATTCATGGCCGATCTAAAAGCAGTAACTCCCTAGGGTGTTAGCTAAGAATGAAGTTTTTGATATTAGCAACAATCTCAGGATCTATCTGTGGAAGATTGTCTATGCATTGAAAATTCATTTATTTATTTATTTACTAGCGGTACCCGCACGGCTTTGCCTGCAATAGAAAAATCAAAAGGTCTTTTGGTTCGCATGTATATTTACAAATAATGTATGGTGAATTTTCTCGCCAATTGGCTTGTACCCATGTTACGGTTCCACGTTATGATAATTTCGTATCTCGCCAATTGACTTGTGCCCATGTTACGGTTCCACGTTTTGATAATTTCGTAATTTACTCGTCCATCTTATGATAGTTTTGTTCCTAAAATTAGAATAGAAAAAAAAAACACATCGAATTTTCGAAAAATCGCTTCGAGGTGCACACCCCCATGCTACAAACTAACTTTGCGTCAAATTTCATGAAAATCGGCCGAACAGTCTAGACACTATGCGCGTCACAGAGATCCAGACATTCTCTGGACATTCAGACAGAGAGATTTTCAGCTTTATTATTAGTAACTAGTGGCACCCGCACGGCTTCGCCCGTAATAGAAAAATTAAAGGTCTTTTGGTTCGCTTGTGTATTTACAAATGATGTATTGTGAATTTTCTCGCCAATTGGCTTGTACCGACGTTACAGTTCCACGTTATGATAATTTCGTATCTCGCCAATTGGCTTGTGCCCATGTTACGATTCCACGTTATGATAATTTCGTAATTTATGATAGTTTTTTTTTTCTTAAAATTTGAATAAAAAAAGAACCACATCGAATTTTCGAAAAATCGCTTCGAGGTGCACACCCCCATGCTACATACTAACTTTGTGCCAAATTTCATGAAAATCGGCCGAACGGTTTAAGCGCTATGCGCGTCACAGACATCCTACGGACATCCTACAGACATCCTACAGACATCCTCCGGACAGAGAGACTTACTGCTTTATTATTAGTAAAGAAGATAAAGAAGATTTATTTTTGGAATAAGGGAATATCTTAAAAAGTAGCTCTTCAAAGTATTTAGTGCTGCCATCTTTTGGTTAAGCTGAGAATCAGAAGAGTAGTTGGAGACTTCTAACGGTTCATCGATCACACCTTTTCCGCCGTTGACGAATTTAGAGCAGAAATTGATTTCTGAGAACAAGTAGCTGAGTGGAACGTGCCGCCGTGATCGTAAAGTGGTTAGTACATTGCGTTGTGGCCGCAATAACCCAGGTTCGAATCCTGGTCACGGCACGATTTTGCACTTTTAACCAATCTAACTAAAAAAGGGAAAGACATACCGATCCATTATGGAAAGGAAAGGTAAGAAGAAATAATCTTGTTTTGAAAAATACAAGATTTCCCTTGAATATATTTAAAAACAACCCAAGAGTTTATTTTTAAAAATAAAGTTAAAGAAAATATATTATTTTCATAAATTTCTGTAAGGAAAAAATTCAATTCAATTTAGTTCAGTGATAATAGGGAAGTTACCGTAAAAGCACTTACTTTCGCGAAAATGAAGATAACTGTGAGTCCGCGAACGAAAAATTTCGCGAATTTTATATAAATGGAACCGAAATAAATTGAATGTAAAAAGTTGAAATTTTTTGCGAAGCTTAAATTTTTGCTATTACGACTGGCACACGAAAATTAAAGCCTCGCGAAAATAAGTGCTTTTAAGGTAAGTATTTTACTCCAATGCGATTTAAAGGCGTTAGGAGCCAAGACTTAGCAATGATCCCAGGATTTGTCTGTAGAAGATTCTCAACGCGTTGAAAAACTTATGTATTTTTTAAACATCAGAAAGAAAAAAAAATTGAAAAACACTGAAGATTATTTCGAATATCGGTGGGAAGACGGCCACTATCTAATTTTTTAAGTTAAATTAATAGTTGGACAATATGATTTAACTTATAAAAGTTATTGTTAATATTCTTGGGTGAAATTAATAAGTGATAAACAATACATACAAAATCTACAAAGTATAAATTTTTTTAGTAAAATTATTTATCTCAATGAGAACACGATTTTTACCTGTCCTTTCAATGAAGCGACATGATGATAATTCGGACGCTTGCATTTCGGGTGAAAATTTTTAGCGTCATATTATTGTCACCAAAAGTAGGTATTCCAGTGTTTGGCGACAATATCCTTTTAACGAAAATTAGTGACAGACAGTTTTTCAAAAGTAGGGAGGGCACTACCGCCGACTTCATGGGACTTGAGGGGGCTCTCCCCCTTCCCCCTAAATTTGTGTGTGGGTATGTCCTTTTTTTTAAAGAGGAAGTGGAAAATGCTTTACTTGAAGAAGTGCTTCTTTTTGCTTGAGGGTCAATGAGACTTATTAAGTTTTTAGGAATTTGTAGGCAATTATAAAATTCAATATATAAAAACAAAGACCCTATTTAATTGACTGAAAGATGTTTTTTGTTTTCCTAGACTTGCCTTTTCTGGATCTAAAAAAGCTACTTAGAGTATGTTGCATAAAATATGAGGGGGAAGTTTGCTGCACTTCAAAAGTTGGTTTTAAAGACTAACAGTCGCAAGCAATATATATCCACTGCACGGCTCTCCACAAAATAAACCTGTAAAAATGTCCCTTAAGACAAGGAACATGGTCTAATTGAACCAGAAAAATTTGCATACCAATTTTTAGATTCCTATATCTTGAAAACGTCGTGTCACGTATTGCTGGTTCATGCAAATTACACACATCAGAAACTATGTAAAAAGGCATTTTCAAGGTGAAAAAATAGGAAAATCCCCCCCCCCCCGGCTGAAGTCCGGCCCCCTCAATAATTTTTGCAAGTCGGCGCCCCTAAGGAAGGAGGAGCATTATCCAAGGTATTTCGAAACGATTACGGCAAATTTGGTAACATTTGAAATCGCATCAAGAAGCCACAATAGTTGAAGTCTCCCAAAATAACTAATGCAAATACAGGGGGATTACGGGTGGCTACAGTTCTGAAACAGTTAGTACTTCAATAGCCATATAGAGAAGGCTTTAGAGGCTATTTTCAAGAAAGAAAATAACAAATAAATCTTTTTAACAAAAAATGATATGTTTTGGAAATTCTTCAAATTTGTATGATTAAATGTCGTGCTTTCGTTTCTAAATGAATATTATTTCGTTCTTTATACTTATTGATATTTTAGTTTTATGATGTGAGAGGAAAAGGATGGAGTTCGCTTTTTAATCACGTCAAAGCGGTGTTATTTTTTTAAACAATCACGATTGCTTATTGTTCTCATTTGACTGTTTTGACGACCTATCATTTTATTTTCCCACCAGCACCCTCTGCCAGCACCACCGTCACGTCGACCGGCCTCACGATGCTGCTCCTCTTGCGAAAACCGTCTCCAGGTTGCGGCCATATCCTACACACACACACACGCATACACACACATACACACACTCATGCCTGCGCACAGACACAAACACACGCTCCTTCATGCCTGCACAGACACAAACACATATGCCTACATACTCACACACGCTCATGATTGCGAAAAACATAATTTGAATTCAAGATGCCAAAAATTCAAATTAATATATATATATATATATATATATATATATATATATATATATATATATATATATATATATATATATATATATTTGTCAGGTTTTGTTACAAATCAATTTTTTGAGATGGATTATGTTCAAATGATGATTTCGTTTTGTTTATTAATTGGTATTTCACCATGGATAGACCCCCCTCACCACAGCCATTTTTATGTACTTTTTTGAGGGTTTATACCAAGGAGACGGGAGGCTCATGAGGATAGAATTCATCATTTATTTATCTATAAGAAATGCCGCGTTAATGAGCACCCGAGAAATGCCAAGTAATAAACTAGTTCTGAAATATTTGAATCAGCAGAAAGCTCTTTTCTTTTTTTTAACTGGACATGTGTGCTTTTGATTGGTGCCTCCTCAATTATCAATCCGTTGTCTCTCGTTTAATCTATTCGTTTGGGATACGATAAGGAAGTATATAATTTCATTAAAACGCTAAAAGTAAAAAAGTATGTTCATCGAATTGTGAATAAATAATGAAGTAATTAGTTCAGATGAGAGTTTACATCACAGCTCAAACCGCACACCTTTCTCGCGCGAGATTACCAACTGGTTCTTATCTTACTAGATCATTTTCGGGAAAACATATTTCCTCTTGGGGAGTTATGCCAATTCCACTGATACTGCAGGGGTGCTCCCCCTCTAAGAGCAAGAGTGCACTCCCTTAAATATCTCAAAGATTCCCCCCCCCCAAAAAAAACAAGAGTCCTCCCAAAAAAAGTTAAAATTACCTTTAAAAACACCCATTAAAAATTTCAATGGTGCAGTTTGCGCAATAACCCCCCCCCCCTCAGGTGGGCACCCCTGGATACTGATATCTCATTTGAAAAAGAGCGGTATTAATGGCATGAATTTGAGTTCTGATACTTTCGCAATACCGCTGCGAAGATGAAGCAACTCCATCGCAGAACGAATAACCCTTCCCTCTTTTAATTTTGACTAACCAAGAAGAAGTAAACATTTTCAAGCTCAGGCTTCATCTTTACAGAATCGTATTGTACGGGAAATTAAGTAATAGTCCAGGATCTGACAGCACTTCTGTAGGAAAGTTTGAGTAGGGAGAGTTTTTTTTTCAAAAATGCTTAGTAGGTGTCCTAGAAAGTATTTTGGACTCGGGTGGACATCCGCCACCTGGTCACTTCTCCTGCTATGACGTCATCAAAGATGGCGGCCGCTCGCTCTCATAAATGCTTATTACTTCGATAGGAAGATTGAGTACGGAGAATTTTTCTTACTAAATGTTTAGTAGGTGTCTTAAAAAGTATTTAGAGCTTATGTGGAGATCTGACATTTCGTACATTTTTTAGCTATGACGTCATCAAAGATGGTGGACGTGCGCTTTCGTCCCCATATAAGCCCAAATTTATGGTAATACTTAACCAACAAAAATGAAAATTTGGCCAGTAAGTTACAATTAGTGTTTTTAAGGCGAATAGCAATGTATTTTTACTACTGCTATAGCTCAATAACTATTTTTATTATTTTTTTGTTACACTTAATTAAATTATATTTAAAAGGGGTTGTTACAAGTTGGTTGCAAACTTACAGAAAGAGGAACAGGTTACTTCATTTGCTCTACAAGTACAGGAAGATTTGGCACATTTCAATCAATTACATGCTCTAATAAAATCAGTTGGAAATCTCTGTAAGTTCTTTTTAGGCATCAAATCATCATCTACCACTGCAAAACCAAATTCACAAGGATCTAAGTCAACAGCAACATCGCCAATACAATGTCGTTGTAGGTATGTGTAAAAATATGATCTTAATAAGTGGCACTTAGCACTTCTGCTAGCAGGCCGCAAGTTATCAGTGTCAATATTTTTCTCATGATGATACAGCCATAATCTAAGTTCATCTAAAAATTTACAGAATGACCCTTTTCTCAGTTCTTGCACTAAGTATTCTTCTGCAAATTTAAGGCTTTGCTCTATATAAATCCAGTCAGATGATACGCCAAAACTCTCCAAATACTCTACAGATGCACAATGAAGAGCAGATTTTGTGGTGCCAAATTTACTTTTATAATCTGATCCAGATAGTGCGTGGATGGCAGGAAGCAACGAACATAAGTTTTCACCCATTTTTCGGTGAATATCATTAACAGATAAGAATCATGTAGAATCACCAAACTCCAGTAAACACCCAAAGTTCCTGAACACCAAATCGTTGAAGAGTAAGATAGTGAAACAAAGCTAACACCATTATATCAGTGTCAGCGCTAACAATAATGATTTTAGTGAACTCACACAGGGATGCATGTTTTGAATGAATCAACATTCTGAAGTCAGCTTCCTCTACTGTCAGACAGTTTAATTCTGGGTGATTTATCTGTTTTCCACTTTGTACAGATGTATAGTTAAATATTACATCATCTTCTTCATCACCATCAAAGCACTAAAAGTGCGGTTGGTATTATGTGGTGTTTGAGTCAAGAAAGTTGTCACTGTATCAGCAATGAACTTTGCAACATCACTTTGTTTCTTGAAGATCTCCAAAAGCTGCTGAGTTGGACAGGCAATGGAATATCTTCTGAGATTTTGACCGCATCTATAACGATGCTGCTACCTTGTCTTTACACCATTTCAGACTTTTTAGGAAAAAATTTGCGATAACTGTCAAAAATGTAATCTACTCTTCCACAGTTCTTGGTGATGCTCCCGATGTATGACGAAAAACCTGAAACAGCTCCACCAAAGGTTTTATTTTCATTTGTCATAACCTTTCGTAAAGAGTTCATGATGTTGACTATAAAACAGGTTTTATCGTCAGACTTGAACCAGGTATCATCACTGGTGCTACCATAAGATGTTTCCGGCTCTTTTAACAATGCACTTTTTTGTATTTTTACCATTAGCCCTTGGTCCTTGAACAATGAACAGTTTTCAGATAGCTCATAACGAAAGAGTTCTTGCATGTCAAACGAACGAACCTGAGCTATTTGTATCATTCGGTGAGATGACATGTTCGATATCTTTTTAGTAACTTTCCTTGTAGCACATATACTTTGCGCTTTGGTGCAATGATGGTGGCAACATGGCTTTATGGATGGGGCTTAATATTCTTACTGTTTTGTCCTCGTATCGTGTTTTCCGCAATGTACAAATCATCTCTTCGCCGGTCTTAAATAATTTTAATATTTTTTCCTTTGTATCTTGGGAAACCAGTGCTTTTGTTAGCAGATTGTGCAATGGATTAGGAAGCATATGCATATCAAACGGATTACCTTTGTGTAATATATATTTAAACATTGATACAACCTTTGCATCTATGTTCTAAGTTTGTTTATTCGAAAATTCATGGTGAATGTTCAAACCTCCGACAAAAGCTGTTAATAGTCTATAGAGTCTGTCACCTCTCGAAATAGATTTGATATCATCAACCTTTTATGATCATCTATATATATAATTCTCTTACGTGCCGGCAAATGAAGGGGTGAATTTCTAAACCTCTGTTGGCAACACTTCGCCGATAAATCATGTAAACAAACTTCTACGTTGTTTTGAAATCTTGAATCACAGAATACTCAACGAACTTTTTTTTTTTTTGAGATGAGTTTGAGTCGGGCTGTGGCCCATTTCAACCTTAATCAGCAAAGAAAAGCTCAAAGAAGGCAGGAAACCGTTCTTGAATCCAATTTAAGACGAGCCATTTCCAGAGTTGTATTCTCTGATTCGCTGCCGATAATTTTTAGCGGCTGGGGAATTTTCAGTCAGCAGTTCCTTCAACAGATCAGGTGCGTCACACAATGCCGGTAACCGCACCTTTCCGTCATGGCAACATTTAGTATATTTATTTGCAGTATTACGCTCTTTCTGCCAATAAAGAGCACCACAAAATTCGCATTCTTCACACATTGCTCCACAATCATGTTCATCGGCAATGTTGTTTTGAACGCGTAGGCGCTTTGAGCGTCGTCTATTCTCTGCTTCAGTACGACAGTTCAGTTCAAAATGAATAACCGAGAAAGAATTTACTTTATTCCTTTTATTCTCAGCTGAAAGGTTTCGCCAAATTTGTTTAGGGTTATAGTAGTTTTAGTATTGTGCAAGCAAAGTAGCCTTGGCGAGTTTTCGCGTTTTTAGTTAAACCATTTTTTGTTCGTGACGTGGCAAGGATTCAGAATAACAACAAGAAGGACAAACGTTTGAGAAAATATGTTTGGTGCTCTCTGAGCCTGTTTTTAGTCATGGCCAGCTCTATGTGGCATTATCAAGAACAAGATCTTTTGAAGCAGTGTCAGTTGTGGCTCCCAAACGGGACATTTTTAATTGTGTATATGAGGAAGTTTTCTCAGATTAGAATATATAAGAGTGTAAATATGTAAATATATATAAGAGTGTAAATAATGTAAATACATCCCTCGGGGGAGCCTGTAACCCCTAGAGGGCGCGTCCCCAGGTGGCGGATAGGGGAATGCCTTCATTGGTTTTCCAATGGGTGGTAGAAGGGAAATAAAATACCTTCCGCGGACCAACAGGTAGAAGTGCAATCTCTCCAAAGCAATGACAGACACTTTTGTATCTATAATGGTAAAGTTGTGCACATTGCCAAGGCAGTCATCTTACATACAGCAAAGTTAAACTGTCGAAAATCTGGCTAAAGCAGACAAATTAACATTATGAACGTAATTTTCATATTGGTTAAATGGATGGTGACCTAAATGCAATTACCAACTTTAATTTTTACGGAAAATTTTAGCTAGGCTAATGTATTGGCATACAGCGAGCGAGCGAAGCGAGCATGGATCGCGAAGCGATCCACAGGGAACTGCGTAAGCAGTTCCGGGGGTTGGCGAGCGATAGCGAGCAGGGGGCGATAGCCCCCTAGTGATACGTTACTTCTCATTCTGCTACAAAATCTTTCTGTTTAGTTCGCCCTAAGATGCCAGATGAGCTTTTTTGGGATCTATTAATGGTTTGTTCTAATGGAATAAAATTTCTGAGAAAATGGACGAGTTTAAAAAAATTGTCCCAGTACAAATAAAATTGCTCTGACATTTTCCTTCCTCGGCTGACAAACCTCTCAAAGTCTGAGAAGAGTTTTTCCACATTACCATCTACAGCTATACGATCTTATTTTTTCCCCATGCCAGATAAAGATTCTGCTGAATGTTCTATAAGTTTTCAAATTCTGTAGCGTAGGACTCAATGGAACGTGCTTTCAAAAACGATTTCACCTGCAATCTGAACATGGTTTCTCCCAACATGAACATACCCTTGACACTTCTCACATAATTCTTTCCATGTAAAACCGATTGTAGCACATTTACTCAAATACTAAACATTCAATAAACACACCTGTTATTCCACTTCCTCGAAGATATTTACCTAAACAACGTAGCACAATTTTAGCCATATGGAATGCACCAGACACCAGTACAATATTTGAAAATTTATCTGGATTGCTAAGTTGCACTTCACGTGCAATAGCGTATACACCTTCGTCACAGGTTACTGGTAAGTAATTTTGATCCAACTAATCGAGAACACTATTGAAATACAATTGTCATAGCACAAAAGATCGGCGCCGAAAACACTTGATACATCCTCCAAATCACAAGTGCGAGTGAAAACATCATCTTGCAAGTGTAATGTGGCTTTTAAAAACTCCTTAGCTCTCGGATAGCCACTTATTCTGTACTTCTCGCAAATGCGATTATGTGATACATGGTTACAGATGATACACAATTGTAATCGATGAGGAATGCCTCCTGCTTGAGAACTGTGATAACGTGCACGCTTCCTTCCAGATTTCTTAAACTTTCCTGCACATTCGACTGAGCAGTAATGATGCCGTCATCTTCATCTTTTGATTTTTCCTTCCCATTTTGAAGCTGTAAAAGAGGTTTCTTATGACAGTATTGCTTATAGCATTATTCATATGGTAGTACAACTCTTCCTCACTTAACGCGTTCAAACGCTTAGTAACTACGTCATTTCGCAATTTTGCAGCGGCCCTGATTTTTTCACGACCATTTTCTGTACTTATCACACTATTGTCGCTTTTATTACATATAATGCAAGTCTTTTCAACTGGTTAAAGGTCTCTTATGCTGTCTTTTGACACTCTCGACAATTTAATAACATCCATATCTCAAATTCATTTTGGTAAATCTCGAACAAAAGAATCATTCAGATTAACGGCGTTTCATCATCTCAAAAATCACCCTCTGTCGCACTCATAACACATCATATAATTCTATGGTTGCCAACTTACTACTTCGAAGAATAACAACGCGTTCGAATGTTATGTCTGCGCGGCCTATAGTGGCGCGCCTAAGTGGAACTACTAATAAACATTCTGATTAACTAGTCACACCACGTGAAAATGGCAAATGAAATTTATTTTACGTAAATAGTTTTTGAGTATAATTTTATACGGTTGTTCAACGATTGACAGTTGAAAAAATAACTTTAAAGAATGAATTTTAAAAAAGGAAAATAAATTAAAAACAATAAAATAAATTGTTTTTAAACTACTTTTTCAGGAAAACTTTAACACTGTACCTTAAAAGTAAACTAGTTAATATAAATTAGTATAAAAATGTGCAAGAATCCTACAAAAAAGTCAAGTATTAAAATAAATATGAGCATTTACGTGATCAAGATGCCGCCATCTTTGATGACGTCATAGCAGGAGAAGTGACCAGGTGGCGGATGTCCACCCGAGTCCAAAATACTTTCTAGGACACCTACTAAGCATTTTTGAAAAAAAAATTCTCCCTACTCAAACTTTCCTATAGAAGTGCTGTCAGATCCAGGACTATTAGCTGAAGCGGCACAATATCGATAAAATCTGTAGTGCTGCCACCTCTGGGTGAAAAGGAGAATTTGGAAAGTAGCTTAAGAATCTCACGGTTCAATGGTCACCCCCTTCCTGCTGCTGACGAATTTAGAGCAACAATTGATTTCTCAGGAAAAGTATTGGGCAATCTTTCATCGCCGTGATCGTATAGTGGTTAGTACATTGCGTTGTGGCCGCAATAACCCAGGTTCGAATCCTGGTCACGGCAAGTATTTTTTTTTCTTTCTGTTTTTAACCGAACCAGCAAAAGAAAGAAAGAAAAAAAATAAATAAATAAAAGGAAATGAAAAAAGTCACATTATTTGATTCACGAGTTTTTTGCGCATTAAAAGTTGAAAAAAAAAAATGAATAATTGCAAATAAGTAAACGTGACTTATAGTTGGGGTAAAGCTAAATTTGTAGCATTGTGAAGCCTACGTAGATCCTAACTACATCATTACAAAACGGCCAGGAACACCATTGATGAACTACCCTTTCGTACGTGACGCCATTACCATCTGCACATTTGCTTAGTGCTAGCTCACGACTTTTGTTGCCTTAGCGATGAAACTTAGGTGAAAACGATCAAGCTATACTTATGCTCATGAACGAAATTCTTCGTTCTAAAGGCATCCCTCCCCCAGAGGCGTAACTGCGTACCGCACGACACAGCAACGCGGGGAGGAGGGGACGGAGTCAGAAGGGGCCCGAAAATGTTTGAGCGTTATTTTCATTCAATTTGATTAAATTCTTCAGAAAATCAAACTTAGTTTGAAAAGCAGTTTTGATTCCGGAGCACCAAAACTTTGCACTTCTTTCCGATGTAAGTAGAGATGGACTCAAACAAGATATCGGGGGCCTTAGACCGAACACTTTTTCGGGGCACGCTTGTAGTCTAACATCACAATTTCTGCAATTTGATGAAACAGTTTTAATCATTTGGAGGCAACCAATTAGCAGGGTCCTTCGACTATAAGCCAAAACTAGCACGGCCTAGTTTTGGCTTATTCAGTCATCAGGGACTGAGTAGAAAGGCCTCCGATCTTCATGCGCGAAAACCAAACCTTGGTTCGAGCTCGAGGATATACCCCGTATCATAATGCCCCCCCCCCCCCAGGTCACCTGCCCCGGTGAGAAGGAAAAATCTGAGTCCTCACCTCACGGGAGCCCGGAAAATGACAACCAAGAGACATTTTTGGGTAGTATCTGTATTTAGGGACTCAGATGTCTGCCTTAAGTACCAGTCTCATGCACGTCACATATTCTTAAAAAAATTCAACTAGCAGAGAGATGTGTACTCGCGGAAGTTTGCCGATATTTATATAGGGCCCGATTAACGAGTGAAAAGAGCCCAAACTAATCCCGTCATTTGGGAAATCAGGTGGCAGAGGCCAAATGATCCCCCCCCCCCTAAAATTTAGAAACATAGTGTAATTATGCATTTTTACTTGAATTTTGATACTTTTTTCGATAATAAAATACATTGAATTCATACCCTTCACCTTCCTGCCCCTTCCCTAGAAGACTTTGGGATGACGGGCCCTGCCCAAACTTAGCAAATTTCATTAATTTATAGATGCTGCAAAAATTTCATTTAAAAATGAACTCAGCTATAAGTTGGATTACTGACAATTAGCAAATTATTTAGCTATAACGTGGAGGCAATAAAGGGAACAGGGCTTTCCCAAGTTTTTAAGGAAGGCGCCGAAAATTAGATTTTAATGCAAAAAAAAAAAAAAAAAAAAAACTGTAGGTACCTTCGAGGGGATAAAAGTTTTTTTTTTTTTTTTTTAAAGAAAGAAAAAGAGGGAATAAAAAATGAAGAGATAAATTTTTCCTGTGCATTTTAAATAGAAATGGAATCTTTTTTTTTTTTTTTTTAGAAACCCCAGAGAATCTGAATGGTTAAGAAAACCTAAATAAAAGCCCCCAAAATGTATGCTGCATTCAAAATTACTCATTGCATTATGGAAACCTATGGCTAGCCAAACGTGATAGCTTCATAAAGGCCGCTGACAAGTAAACATTAATAATTTCTTTCGAGAAGCACAGCAAAGTAGAGAAACATACATGGGCCGCCGAAATATGTTTCAAATTGAAGCCAGGGCTGACGGAAAGCAATGTCAATCTCCAACCTAATCGCAAACTAGTGACACGGCTTTTAGAGGGCCCTAGCTCAGAATCAGAGTATTTTAAGTGTTATGGAGAAGTGAGGTTAGGCGATCAAACTGACAAGGAGTCCGTTGTGACTCTCTGAAGCCCTGATCGAAGCATTGATCGTCGATAAAAGTTAATGTGAAAAACAGAAAAAGTATATGAAAACACAAATAAAATGATAATATTCTGAGTACTTTTCCTGTAATGTACGCTTTAATCATACGAAATAAAGTATTTTTTTTCTCCCTGCTTTTCATAGTTTAACTACTGCCAATGTAAACTACTACAATGCCTTAATTATACATTTTTTATGAAAATTTAAAATAGATAGAAGCCATCTGAGTTCTTATCAATATCAATTAGCAAGAAACCCTATGAAAGTATCTAAAATTTAACAAAGCTTGCTTAAAATAATAATAATAATAATAACTCGATTTCAAGCAAGTTTTTCTTTTTTTTAAGTGTAACAAATGCTCCGAATTATAGCAGTAGTAAAACTTACTTTTGAATTCCTTTCTTATTTCAATTATTTTGTGGTAAAAAAATCATGAGCAAGGGATGGTCAGCGAAGGGCCCTCCGAAGAACTGAGTTGAATGAGATCTCTCAGAGCACTTATTCACGTCGTAAATGATCTTTAGGGAAATGGGGATTTAATCGTTAGTTCTAATCCTTTGTAATCACTTATCTTTAAAATATTTCACAGTACTTTTTACCCTCTTAGAAGATTATTCACACTTAGGATTTTTCTTTTTTCTTCTTTTCTTGTTCTAAAGCATGTCAGACATCCTGAAAAATGCAACAGTAAACCTTATTTAAACTATCGAGTTCAACTTGAATTATCTCATTGTAAAATAACCATATGGAAGGGAATGGTAGCGCACTTTTGTTTGAATACCACGGTCCGATTTGATTCGGACAGCAGTTTCTTCGGAGAAGTGTTCCTGTGGGATGCGTCACCGCCTCTTTAATCTTTTCCCTTTCTTCCTGTTCTTTTAGAATGTACCTTTTGGATTTGCAGTGGAGGGGGATTTCAGTTGCTCTAACTCGAATGACAGAAAGTTTATTGACAGTGTTTGTGCCCTATGCGGTAAATGCCGAAATAGTATTCAGTGTTTATTCTTTGTGATTCCCGGACCCTTTAAAAAAATTTCCATGCTTAAGCAACTGATCTCGACACCCTTCCCAAGAGGAATTACATTTACTGCATTTTAGATTAAACTAGCTGCGTTGCCCGGCTTTGCCCGGTCCACCTTGAAAATAAAAATTGTGTCAAGTGACGTATATTCAACAATCAGGCGTAAAAAATAAATTTAAAAAACATCATGATTTCCTTTCCAAACAATGTCGACAATATTAAAATACTTTTAAAAAATTAAATCCAGAAAGATGGATTTAAAATACGTAACCATGGAAACACAAAATGAAATAAGTTTAAGGAATTAAAATGCGAAAGAAAATGGTTCACAATTTGAATGGAATCGAGATTTCTTAAACTTGATTTAAAAAGACTTGTAACTTTTTTCCTTTCGAGATAAAAGCTTATTTTTTCGACCATAGGTCGAGTTAGATCTGGAGTAAAAATGGTCGCTTTTTCCAATGGCGTCAAAAAGAAAGCTGTGAGACAATTCCTTCACTTTTTATTGATTTATTTAATGAAGAAAGAAGTGCCTAAATTTCAGCTAAGCCTAAAAAAATTCGAGCTAAAAACGCAAATAACTCCCGCCATAATAAAGTTAGAGTATTGAAACAAATTGCGTAGAACGCGGAAAATTCTACTCTTTCTAACGATATGTAATATTACTATTTGCGAGTAATTTTTCACCCCTATATTCGGGAATTTATGTGAAAATTGGAAATAAATTAGAATAAAAAAAGAATTTTTCATGGAGTTGTTTTCGAACTGTTCTGCAAACCTTCTCAGGACTCAAAGGAACAAACTGTGAAAATTTCAGCGCAATCGGCCGGGTAGTTCTCGAGTTTTGCGAGTTCAAACAAACAGACGCTTTTTGGGGACTTCATTTTATACTATGTAGAGATGAACAGCAAGCGAGAATTCTTCCCATTCTTATGAATAATCTTGAATGCATCAAAAGTCACCGGTAAGTGATACCTCTTCTCGGTTAAAAAATCACTCAAGCACCTGAATTGTCTCGTTTGTGCAAGCAAAGAAACTGATAATTTTAAGAGTTCGAAACGATGTTCGTTCAATGTACAGGGACTGTAATATAGGTTTGAATGCAATTCGAAATTTATCACACTGAAGAAGAATTTTAGAAACTTTGATGGAACAAATAGCGATGCTGAAAGGTAGCAAACATATCTAATAGCTTTCATACAATGAAGTTGGAGCAATAAAATATTTAGTGTATATTGTGTTTTTCAAAGATTCTTCTCACAACAACTCTCTGTAAAATCGTAAGTACTTTTTTTTAAATTTTATTTTGCTCATTTGTTAGTTGAAAATTTTCTAAACATGAAACATAATAAAATCATCATCTAATCAAAGAAATTTCGCTTTGTGAACTTCATTATACAAAAAATTACGGAAGTCTCATCTTTGACCACCTTTCCCTTATAACAAACCTAAAATTCATTTGTTGACCATTTTTGATGAAGTTAGGGAAAAAGATGGAACTTTGTCCCGGAAATTTAGAAATTGAAGTTCCAAAAAGGCAATTTAAAGATGGTTTATAATCGCACTTTTAAAACTTCAATTTCAAAAAATTTACAAAGAATAGGTCCCCAAAACTTTCCATCTTCTGCTTATTACCTACGTTCGCCTAAAATTATGTTTTTGGAACTTCAATTTCAAAAAACAGAGTCCCCAGTTCAAGCTCTTCTACAAAAGTCATCAAAGGTGGCCTACAATTGCGTTTTTAGGAATTCCATTTCGAAAACTTTTATCGGGTAAAAGCCCTCCCTCGAAACCTCCTCTCTCCCCTTTTATTCATATCGACAAAGATCGTCTAAAATTACGTTTTTAGAACTTTAATATATGACTTCAATTTTGAAAAATTAACGACGAAAGATCCTGAACTTTCTTTCTTCCAAATATTGTCTACAATTCTGTTTTTAAAGCTAGAATTTCAGAAGAATTTTAGCAATTCCACCCTAATCCCCTATTTCTATGCAAATTATGTATTAATTTTCTCTCGATATCTATATATATAAAAATGGATGTATGTTTGTGGGTGTGTGGGTATGTGTGTATGTTCCTTATACAAATCCACAGTTTTCGTCGGATTTCTTCCAAATTTGGCACAAAGGTAAGTTGTTGCTAAGGAATTCATATAGGTGGGTTTTTGGAAATTTAAAAACACCCAAAGAGGTCTAACTTCATATTTTGAGTCATAAAATTGCTCTTTTCTGCACGATCGAATTTTTGTATAGTTATGAACTATGTCTACATGAAAAGCCCGTAAAAAACTGCCCTAGATGAAGTTTCTTCAAAGTTTAACTGTAATCGTTAAATTTGTGAACCTTGGTTCAAAGCAAATGAAAATGGTTAGCAACATATAGCCACCAGGAGATATTTTAAATGCAATCAACACAAAAAGTATCCTCAACCATGGTCGTTAATGTCGATTAGCGACAAGCGTAAAGCATATTTGGAAAGAAAGCCGAACGAAAAAGAAATGCTGTTTTTCAGTAGTTCTTAAAATGCACCCGGAAAAGACATAGGGATGCATTGAAACACCGTCGGTTCTTCATCAATTTGCTTGCGCATTTTGATAATAAGTTTTCAAGTTATAATACCGTAACAATAAACGAAATTTTGATCTGTATTTTTTGCATAACCAGCACAGAAAATACCAAAATGAGATAGGTATTAAAAATGCATTCAACTATCGAAGTACAATCTTCAACAGTTTTAGCATTAGAATACTAAACTTATATTAAAACGACATCTTTGCAACGGAAATTTAATTTAATATTGTATTATCCTTAAACAAATCAATATGTATATGTTATTTATACTATTCCACGATTTACCTAATTCGGTTCACCTAAGTTTCACCGAAATCGCTTCAGGTTATCAAAGAACAAGAAGTTCCGTCTAGAACTATACGAGCCTACTTTCCCGTATACCCATACTACTTTCTAGTACCTGATCAATATTCTCAAAAATAGCTAAAATCGCAAATTGTTTCAAACATATTTTTGCTAATTTCTAGGAATAAAGTATTCCTCACACATCTAAAAAAATTAAAAAAAAAAAAAGCAGCACCTTTTAAACAAAGCAGCTAATACACTTTTTTCCCTTAAAAAAATTATTTAACAGCTTTCAAAACTAAAAAATAATAATTAAAATTAATAAGCTTATTGAAATAAATACATCATATCAAAAAAAAAATCGTTTCTTTTTCCCCTGTTGCCAAAAATAATTTTTTAAATGAATTAATGCACTTACCAAAATAAATAAAAACAATAAAATGTCAACTTAAAGAAATACTTTTCATTGTCAAAAAAAGAAAAAAAAATCGTCTGCGCATATCGTTATGTAGAAACATAAATGACTTTGAGTTTATTCGCCGAAAACTGAATACCTAAATTAAAACTTTAGCGTGAAAATAAAAACAAATCATATCAACAATAATTATTGCACAGTGAAAACCATAGCTGCGGAGTCGGAGTCGGAGTCAATCTCATTTTGGGATAAAGGAGTCGGAGACAAATATCCAAGAATTGGAGTCAGTCATTTGTCCTCCGTGTATAAATTTTTGCCAAAGCTACGAAGTCAGAGTCGAAGTCGGGGAGTCGGAGTCCGATTAATTGTCGGGCACAGGAGTCGGAGTCAGGTGCCTCAAAATTCTCAGAGTCGGAGTCTGGAGTTTGGCGTCAATAGCTATTTCCAACAAAATTTGTTTGAAATAAATCCGCCCTCAAGTACGGAATCTACATTGACTTTCAGTTTCCCCGTAGGCGCTAATGTTAAGTTTTTTTGAACTGTTCAAAATTGTACAAAAAATAGTTCAAATCAAAAAGTGAATGATATGGGACTGAGGTGTCCTCGCCGAGATCTTTCGAACAAAAAAAAGTTTGTTCGAATCGGACTATTCATTCAAAAGTTATTAGGGGGGGGGGACAGACAGACCGACGGACCGACAGACCGACAGACATTTTTCCCCATCTGAATACCCTACTTTCCAAATTTTAATTTTTCGATATTTATTTAATTATTTTATTTATTTTTGATTTTTTTTTTTTTTCGCGACATTTTTAAGATGCATTAAGCCTTCTTTCATGCTTTTTTCTTCTTTTTCTGACTTTTACTGGGAAAGTAGGCTAAAAAGGGGTAAAAGTACTAATAGGGCTAATGGATTGCAAAATAATCATTTTTGTGCATAGTAGTGAAGATTAAATTTATCTTTCAAGGGGGAGGGGGATAGTCATGGGGTTCATTACATGTACATAAACTACCATACTAGGATTGCTAATGTGTGGTGAAATAAAAGACTGTGCACCTTTAGACCCAAACCACACGGAAATGTAATACGGCGGAATTAAAAGTTTTGGAAGGGTAAAAGTTTAAAGTTTGAAAAAATGCACAAAGAAATATTAATTTAAATTTAAACTTTTAAAATGCATAAACTGTTTTAATCAAGACGAATTTTGAATCGTTGCAAGACACCAATATTAATGTCTAACTGTCATTTTCGCCTACAAAAATAGAAATTTGACATAAATATAAGAAAATAAAATGTAGTTGACATACGTCTTTTTATGCAACTTACACTTATCCAATTTTACTATATGGCATGCTACTAAATCTACACGAAAAGGGAAAACAGACACATTTTGTGAAATTATTTATACTACGTGACAGTTTTTTACAAAATGTGCTTGCATACCTGAACACTTACAAAAACTTATAAAATGAGTCTACCTAACACGTGAAACCGTGAAAGTAATAACACCGTCAGAAAATCCGTGAAACGGAACGTTAACGACTATTAATTTGGGGGCACGGCAGTGCCCCCGCCAAGTCGAGCGCGAAGCAAACACTGCCGTACCATCCTTTACTGGAACCATTTCGCCGCATTTTCAGGCCCCTATTTGAGAACCTTCTGATGTGACTAGAACGCAGAAATTTTCGTCATCCAGTAAGCTATAATCACATACTTAAAATCCGAAATTTCAAATCTGTAGGTCATTTAGTTCCGAAGTTAAGCGAAAGCAAAGTTTCGCATTTATGACACTCACTCACTCATGATCATCAAAATAGAACTAGTACTTCCCATAAACTCAGAGAGGTGAAATTTGGTACAGAGTTAGGGTTTGATGGCCACATAAAGGAAAAACTATAAAAACTACGCTAATTGAAGATCTGGAGTGACCCTGATTAGAAAACACAAGAGCCCAACCAATCTATTAGAGATCGACATACAACCTTTACAAAAAATATTCAACTTGGCGGGCCGCTTCATTTGATGTCAAAAATCGAAAGCTGAAGTATCTGATGAAGAACCCTCAGGTGTATTAGAGATATGGTAATGCCCCCTTCTACTATTGGTACATAAAAAAATCGACTGTCATTGCAAAAGTCCAGCGTAGTGGGACACCATCTTCTAACTTAATCTAGCCTAACTTTAGTCTACTCGAACATTACACAAATTAAATGTTTCTACAAAAAGAAGTGAAATCCCACCAAAAACATTCTGTAAAAAACTAGCCAAGTCTCGATGGAGCTGCTTGTTTATCTCTAAAAAGTAGTGAAATCTAGACAAAGTCATGACAAGTCTAAGGTTCCTTACTGCGATTTCTTTATTATTATAGTTAATGTTGTGTGACTTGGCCGTTAAAGGGTACACAAGGGTACAAAACCAGGTGCTCCATGACACCATTGCACCAATCTTTCGCCAGAACCACTACCCATTGACGATGGAAAATTGCCACTTGGAAAACGTGTAAACAAAATTGACCTGTACCCACTAAGGTATAAAGAATGTCTAACGGCCAAGTCACACAACATTAACTATAATAATAAAGAAATCGCAGTAAGGAACCTTAGACTTGTCATGACTTTGTCTAGATTTCACTACTTTTTAGAGATAAACAAGCAGCTCCATCGAGACTTGGCTAGTTTTTTACAGAATGTTTTTGGTGGGATAACAATGACCGGATTCCTTATTTTCTGTACAGTGACTATCTGTTTAGCTTTTGGGCTATTGAGGATGATTTTTATATCTGAAAATATTGTAACGGTGTCATATTTTGCATATATTTATAACTGATAAAAGTCATTGAATTTTACTCACGACTCTTTCTAGCCAGGAAACATCACGAGTTCAGTAATCATGAAAAAAGTTAAAAATGGTCGCATTCGAAAGAGTATCTTTAGAAAAAAATTTGACCCAAATATTGTGTGCCCTCGTCCTTTTGTTTTTGAGACATGGGGGGTCAAAGTCTGTCAAAATCTTACGAAAATTCGCCAAATTTAAAGACTTGGCAAGAAATGGAAAATACCACGTGATTTCATCGCATGCGTCTAGCAAGACTCTCATTTCCATTCCTGGTCATCTGCAAAGCGCGTAAACGATGTTTTGAATTAACCCTTTACTTGTGTGGGTAAAATTAAAATGTAACTAATTTAACTTTGTAATCGTGATAATAATGCATTTCAGAATTTAAGTGCGTTTCAAGTGTGTTTTACTTAACCAATTTAAGTTTGTACTCTTGTAATGAAATGTGTTGTAAGTAATTAATAATTATGTACGAGAATTAATATGAATAAGTAAAAAAAACATGCTTGTTAAAGCTTATATATTGAAAATAAAATGGATAGTTTTTGATGTTGAAAGAACATGATCATGGATTGTAGTATCCCAGCTCTTATTTATTTTTTCAAAAGTTATTATCATTCATGAAGTTTTATTGTCTGACCACTGCTAGCGAAAATGTTTAATTTTTAATTTAAAATCGAAAAAAATAATAATTAAAAAAAAGAAAACAACGGATAGTAACTGTCAAAAATTTGCACAGCAAAACTAACGATGTCAGAAATTACTTCATAACAGATTCTTATTCAAAATTTTATAGTCGACGTTCATTACAACAACCCCTGTAGTTCGAAAAAGTCTGTCACTGCAATTGAAAGTCGCTATAACGTAAATGCACATCATATTGCATGTTATTTAGTCATTTTTAAAAATACTGAAGTCACTTTTACCAATTATGTTTCACGTTAAAAGGGAATTCAAATACGAGCAAAATAAAAATACAGTTTTTTTTTTTATTATTTGACTTGTTAGAGCGTTTACACATAACTTGAAAACGATACACATAACGAAAAACACACTGGAAATAACTGACAGAAATCGTTTTTTTTTTTAATTTGAGAACATGGTTTGAAATCTTTAAAAATGTCGTTTTCTTCGTATTTAGATACTGTTGAAGACTTCAGATTTACGACTTTTCAAAAAAAAAAAGACTTTAAAGTGTGTTTACCGTTTCTCTACGGTTATCATATTTTTTTTTAAACAGTTTCATCATCGAATAAACTCTTTCAGTGGAAATATTTCACCCGCAGAAGCATAAAAGTTTTAAAATTCAGTTTTTTAACAGACAGTTTTAAGAATAACAAAAAATTCCATTGTTTTTACAATAAAATAAAACAAATATTTCGGGCTGTGGCGTTTTCCCCTATACAGTTGCACGTTAATATCCCGGAACACAAGCCCCTAAAAATTTCAATGCCGCAGTCTGTGCCACGACACCCCGCGCCATGGTAGTCACCCCGAGTAAAGAATTAATGCGATATTTCTCACGCGCTTTGGTGGTGACCAAATATGGAAGTGAAATGTCTTGTCAGATGCAGATGTTGAATTCGCGCCGTACCTTCCATTTCTGAACAAAACTCGCTAAATTTGGCGACTTTACTAAAAATTTCGGCAATTTTTAAGACATCATATTTCGATAACGTGGTCACGAGGGCACGTAGTTTCAGTGCCATAAACATGTTTTCCAATGCTCTTTCGTATGCCACCAATTTGGATTTTTTTTGAATTTCCTTGATCGTGATGTTTCCTGGTAGGAAGACATTCCATGGTTTTTTTTTTTCCCATAATAAAATGTATGTGAAGAGTACTACAACATGCTTTAATGTCTTCACGTATACAAAACCTTCAAACACAGCACAACGGTTTTCGTATTCGAAGCACCACGTAAAAGGTTGTCCCACAAGATATGCAAGACAATCATTTGTCTCTGCTTAAGACAATGGATGTACCGCCCGTCTGTTTCAACCGCAGACAACGTGCCAGTGGACATGACAGAACCGAAGAACATTGTTAACATAACCCCGATAACATGCCTCATGCTTTTTCGTTTTTACTTGATGCTATTTTTTCTGCAAATGCTCAACTTTCTGTGCTATTTACAGTCTTGAAAATTAGAGCCTAGAGTGGCGTGAATGCAGGTTTTTACTGTCATTTAGATAGAATTCCTCCATTTAATTATCTAAAAGATATGTTGCATTGAGGAGCGTCCGGGCAACGCCGGGTATTAAGCTAGTATCTTTATAAAAAAAAAATACATACAATGTTTGAAAAAAAAATACATACAATGTTTGAAAAAAAAAATGTGGTGCCGAAAAACTTTAAAAAAATTCTAAAAATATAGATATACGATTTTTAGTTAGGGGGGGGGGGGCAGATTCAGATTTTGCTTGGAGACCGAAAATTTGAAGTTACGCTACTGCCCTCCCCTATCATAAAAAATACTATTTTATGAATATTATTTAAGTAGGAAGGAAATAATGCATATAATTTAAATAATATTGTTTGCTTAAAATAAGGGAGTAATAATTTATGTGATCTTATAATTTTCAGATAGATGCTTTTAAACCAGTGTTTATCTTCAGAAAAGCGGTCGTTCATTACAAGAATCTGGGATCCCTTAAGCCTAAATTGACAGGACGTAAGTCTTGTTATATTTTCTGTAATTAATACCGTCAAGTTTTTAAAATTATGAAATTGAAAAAAATAGCTTTCCCCAATGGGGTCGTTTCCAAAATTTAAAAAATATTTTTTTCTGAAAGAGCATGCTTAAAAACATAGGATCTGACCATTTTTTAAATAATTTGTTTAAGTTTAATATTTTAAAAAATTACTTAAATCGGTGCGCTTTCATTGTTTATGCTTCTGCCGATGACGTCACAAATGATGAAATGCCATGCAGTGTTGCCATTCACAGAGCAAAATATTTAATTCGCATCTTGACTCACGTGTATTGGCAACGATATGGTTGATAGCAAGCGTGAGCGCAATTTTAATTCGCTTCTTGATTATCATAACGTAGAAACGCGGAAGAAAGATGTGCCAACTAGCTGACCCGGCCACGCGTTGCTGCGGCTAAGGTTTTTGTTGTATTTCATTGTAGTAAATTATTTAAGGGGTAACGGTTGGAGAACAACAGTCATGGGGACCGTTTTTTTTTAATTGTGCAACTACGATTGCTTATTGTTCTCATTTGAGTGTTTTGAATTCCTATCATTTTATTTTCCCTCCAGCACCCTGTGCCAGCACCACCGTCAACCGGCTCCTCACGATGCTGCTCTTCTTGCGAAAACCGTCTCCAGGTTGCGTCCATACACACACACGTACACACACACACACACATACACACTCATGCCTGCGCACAGATACAAACACACACTCCTACACACACATACACATACACAAACTCATGCCTGCACACAGACACAAACACATATGCCTACATACACACACGAACGTCTACACACACGCGCGTATACACACAGCACTGCACACACAACACGCACACACATGCATACATACACACACACGCACCCACACACATGCGCCTACACAAACACACACACATGCACCTACACAAACACACACGCGCATTCATACACACACACGCTCGTGATATCGAAAAAAATAATTTGAATTCAAGATGCCAAAATTTCAAATTAATATTTTTTTTACATAGATGCTAGTTGTAAAAGAACATGATGACCTCCATAATTGAAGTTATATTTCTGTAACCCCTTAACACAATGAAATTATTATTCACGAACGAAGATGGGAACTTTAAGCAAGTATTCTGTAATAAACGCGATACAGTGAAATTATTCCTGCTTTTCAATCATTAGTGCTTCACTGTTCAAAACTCTTTAATTAAAACAAATACATGTAAGTATTATTATATCATGTCACATAATTGCATTATTAAGGGTTTTTAGAGAGTTAGTTAGAAGTGGTCCTGTTGGCACGGTAATCCAATGATACTGTCAGAATCTACGATACCTTTCAGAAGGTTACAGTTTCCCATTAGCTTAGCTTTCGCCATAACCAAGAAATTAGTCTCAAGTCCAAACAATGTCCATTAAATGTTTAGATTTTAAAAATCCTTGGTTTTTCTCGTGGGCAACTATATGTTGCCTATTCACGTGTGGAAAACCGTCGAATTTATTTGTGTTAGCTAAAGACGTTTGTAAGACGACGTATTTTGGCTCTCCTCGCCATGGACAAATATTTCATAAGTTGAGATCTTCCTCTTTTACGCACAGTTACGAAATAAACACAAATTTACAAAATAAACACAAATGTTGCCAAATTACAGGAAGTTGCCTTTGTTGCTAATGAATATTTTACTGTTATTACTTTATTTTAAATTCATTGTGATTATGTTAATTGATTTTCTTTTTAATTAGAAAGTCACTTGGCGAATTTGGCGATGAATTATGGAGTTTTTTACATTTGAAAGCTACTGCAAATGTAATTTTGATGTAATTTGTTTTCTTTAATTCAACGGATTTTCTTAAACTTTTTAGCGATCACATTTTTTGTGTATAATTAAGTTGTGGCAAGCATGGTTTCGAAGCGCGATGGACCGAATCGGACACGTTTTTGTTAATTAATTAATTAATTTAAACATTGGATGAGTATAGCTCCCAAATAATTAATATTTATTTTAACCTATTATTGAGCGAGAACTGAAATAAATATTTAACCTGTTGCCAAAGGACAAGGAGTTGTTTATCTTTGGTGGAAAGAACAAACTAGGCAATATATGAAGTTTAAAAAGTTTTCGTTCAAAAGATCGCACCGTTAATCGGTCGGAGTTGACTTCGCTCACTGACATGGATGGATTACAGTAACGTGGTGACTTGGCGACTTCGGCTATAAACAATAGAGTTGCGTGATCATTTGTTTACATTTTAAAGCTACTGTTAGTGTAATTTATTGTATTTTTTGTTTATTTGGCGAAATATTTCAAATTGAAAAGAATTGTTTTTCTTTTTTAAAGAGGTTTTAGTCATTTTAGTTGAAGAATGTGTTTATTTCACATCGGGAGGGGGGGATGAGTGATTTTCGCTTATTCAGAGAACTGTTTTTACCGTTATAATTTTTTTAAACGATATCCTTTCGATTGTTTTATTTTCTTTCATATGAGGGATGTTGCAGCTGGATTTCCCGTTTGTTCTAGATGGGTAGTTAGTTTTTTACACTTAATATCTGAGTACGCTTTTTATCCTTTGAGTATGGCTGAAGGAACAAACCATCAAGTACAAGAGAAAAAATAGTTAACAAAACAACTGCTCAGTGGGCATTAGATAAATCAAGTTGTAATAAATATACGCATTCTGACACCAAGCAGCTTAAAACATTTTCTTTACTAATTTTTTTCAACAGAACGGTTCAAACACTTGGATAGTTTATTGATTTTTTTTTCAGTTTGAACAGAACAACGTCTGTCGGGTCCTCTAGTTTCTTCTAATATATTTACAAAATTTTAAGGTGACCAAGTGACCTTAATGTAGAGTTTTAGACGTGTGTCAAAATTTTCTGCCGTGGGCCGCAACTCACTTATTGATATTTTATCTCATCCTTGCAGAAGAACTTCCTTAGAGATGCCAAAGTTTTATGAAGTATAGCGCACACCCTAGTGTCCGAGACTTTCTTACATTGTAGAATGGCGTCAACGACCCCAATCTATAGTGGTTTGGGGTGGGGTATGTGCTAGTGGGAAAACACCACTTTTTTTTTGTTGATCAAGGGATAAAGATAAAGAAACATATCGCAAACTCATTTTGGAACACGTTGTTTTTCTTTGGTCACAAAAGTTCTTTAGAAGCAAATGATGGATATTCCAACTGGATTCCGCACTTGCATACAGAGTAAAGAAACTCAAGATTGGTGCAAGACACATTTTCCGGTCTTCATTGGAGCTCAAGAATGATCACCGTGTACTCCAGATTTGAGCCCAATGGGTTATTCTGTTTGGTCCATCTCGGAGACAAGGGTGTATTAAATCTCATAAAACTTTGGCATCCCTAAAGAAATCCTAATGCAAGAAACAGTTAATGCAAAATACAGTTAAGTGAGTTGTGACCCACAGTCAAAACTTTTGTGGCACGTTTAAAGTTCTGTATTAAAGCAAAAGGTGTAGCCACTTTAAAAATTTGTAAATATATTAGACGAAATAATGTATCCATATTTATTTTAAAGTTTGGTCGTAATATATTCCTTATCATTAAAATTATAATGTATGATGTGTGCCCAAGTTATTTCTTGTAAACCTGTATGCACTGGATCGGAAACTAACAAACGATCCCTTTTCAGCGGAAGCCATTTTGTTTGGCGACGAAGAAGCGACAGCTCCAGAGCCAGTAGAGAAAGAAAGAATGCGAAACAAATTCAACTTTCGAAGCGTGGCGAGCCAAACCCCGTACAAGCATCCATCGGTAACAAGAAAATTCAATCTTAATATTAGTTCCTTGTTTGGTAGAAGTTATAGATGAGAAAATTAAGTTGGTTGGTTTTTCTTTTCAAATTTTATGAAGCGAGAATATGTTTTTTATTCACTTTTCGTAAAGTTTCAATAAGGTTTAATAATATCCCTTTATAAAAGTCCTGAGAGCAAATAAAGGGGAACAATAAACTGCTTATTTCAACTACACTGTAAAATGGAAAATTTGAAGGTATTTATTGGAGTTTGACCCCATACCTATAACTTTTGAGGAAATAGTCCCATTTGAAACAAACAGTTTTCTTCTCCGTAGACTCTTGGCCACGACTCTTCATTCTCATGTTTCATTTTTCGGTTATAACAACTTTTCTTTTAAATTTGAAAAATGAAATGTCCTATGTTACGAAGTGGAATCTTAGACTCCTCTGGGGAGTTGCAATCCTATATTGTACAAATCTTCAGACACTTTTTAAACACGTATACACTTGTCTCTTTTTTGAGAGTACTTTGAAGCGCACCTTTTGTAACAGCTTCCAAAAAAAAAACTTCTGAGAACGCTTTCCAGAATACCTACTTAATACAGCACACTTTTAAAAAATTCTTTTAGGAACGCATTTGAGAACATTTTTTAAACACTGATGAATGTCCCTTGTACTCGATTTAACAAGTTTCCAAGTATGACTGTTGTTTGAATAAAACACATTTGAAGAGCCCATTATTTCTTGTTAAAAAAAATCTGGTAAAAAAATCCCCACACTAGTTCCTCTTACTTCTATTGAACTATCGATAATTTTTTTATGACTCGAATGAATGAGTGCATTAAGCGCGTTAGGATTAAAACTTCTCAGATGCAAAACATTTCAGACACTTTCCTGCACCTATAAAAGCATGCTGAACCTACACTGTAAAAAAAATTAGGAACGTTCCTTGGGAAACTAAGCTGTTAAAAGTTCAGGGAAGTTTTACGGTAAATATTTATTAAGTTTATGTCTTAAAAGAAGATTTGATCAAAAAATGGCAGCTGCCTTAAAGATACAATCTGACCGGGTAGTGGCTGCAATAAATTTAGAAAGGTAGAATTTCTTTCACATTGTGAAAATTGGCTACTTTCTCACTTTGGAATAAATTTATCCGTAAAGAAAAAGCTTTTCGCTTGCCCAACTTAGTTACGTTCGTTCAGTGTGAATTTCACAATATTACTACGAGGAATGTAGTTTGGATAAGAGTATTCTTGGGGAAAAAAGGAATACGTATTGATAGAAGATGGTGTTTCTCCATGGAAATATTCGTAAGGAACAGTGTTGGGACAAGTGTTGTGAAAACTTGGACGTTTTAGAAATTTACAGATCGCTATAGCCGATTCTCTAGCGTTTGGTGATCGTTACAAGTGTTTGAAGATATTTTAAGGACATAGGGCTTTAGTTGTGACCAATTAAAAGATTCTCTACAACCGGAGGATCGTTTCATTCCGAGTTCCTATAACGGGGTTCGACTGTATAGCATTTCTGGATAGTCACCCGTGATGTCGGGTTGAGTTGTTGCTCTATTTAAAGCCTCAGATTAGTGAAATGTCCGCCATTTTGGGGCTAAATGCCGTTTTCTTCCTATGTCTACTGTGATGAAATAGCGTGTTTTGCTTCTTGATTGTAGAATGACGTAGTGTTAATAAGAAAGCGTCGTTTAGACACAAGATGGCGGACGTATCGCTTCTATGTTCCCCAGAGCCAGGGGTGATCCTTGAGCTACGATTCAGGGCTCTAGCTCTATTCGAGCACGATCATTGATCGTGATTCCGAACAATTCGTTGTTTTCGGGAGCTTACATTGTCTTTGTTATGAAACGCATATATGTTCGTTCCAGGAAAGAAGCAATCAGACGGATTCTTCTCTGTTTCCTATTTTGACGTTTGCCGCCAACTTTTCCAAAGCCGAAAGTGTCGACACTTACAAGGAAAAAGAAGTGAGCAAGACAACAATTCGAACTTAAAATAAAAAAAAAAAAAACTTTTACCATGATTGCTCTATCCCATAAAAGGATAATGTGTTCTGTCCTGTCTGTTTTAGGACAAGCTTTTTCACCGTCGCCACAAACAACTAGTATGTTGTGGCCCCATCACGAAACTTTCGTCTATATCTTTCTTATAATTCTGATTCCCCCCCCCCCCCATGCTTGACGAGGAAGCAATATTCCCAATAAAAGCAAAAGTACACTCTCCAAAACTTGACGATCGTCCCAATTCCCGATTTATCTCAAAAGCAAAGCAAAGAATAACTAGTATGTTGTGGCCATCACGAAACTTTCTTCTATATTTTTCCTTTTTCTGATCCCTCCCCATGCTTGACGAGGAAGCAATATTCCTAACAAAAACAAAATTACACATGCAAAAACTTGACGACCATCCCAATGTCTGAATTATTGTAAAAACAAAACAAAGAGCGAAAATTGAAAGTTACTTTAAAAGCCTTACTTGAATTAATTACAAATATTTTATTTATTAACAAACATAAGATGGCAACAGTTAAAAATTTTAAATCATTGAGATAATATTTCCGATCATTTCCATACAATTAAAATCACGAGAAATACACAGACGACAATCTATTACGATTTATCTTTCTTATTGTTGCATTAATAAAACTATTTTTATTCGCAAAAAAAAAAAAAGAAAAAGAAAAAAGAAAAAAAAAAAAAAAAATTAATTTGAATTTTGTCATCTTGAACTCAAATTATGTTTTTCGCAATCACGAGTGTGTGTTTGTATGTGTGTGTGGGGGGGGAGGGGGGTATGTGTATGTGTGTAGGCATGTGTGTTTGTGTCTGTGTGCAGTCATGAGTGTGTGGGTAGTTGTGTGTATGAGTGTTTGTGTGCGTGGGGGCGGGGTATGTGTATGTGTGTGTGTGTGTAAGCATATGTGTTTGTGTCTGTGTGCAGGCATGAATGTGTGGGCAGTTGTGTGTATTTGTGTGTATGTGTTTGTGTATGTGTATGTATGGTGGTGTATGTGTTTGTGTGTGCGTGTGTGCATGTGTTTGTGTGTGCGTGTGTGTATGTGTTTGTGTGTACGTGTGTGTATGTGTGTGTAGGCGTGTGTGTGTGTAGGATATGGACGCAACCTGGGGACGGTTTTCGCTAGAGGAGCAGCATCGTGAGGCCGGCCGACGCGACGGGTGGTGCTGGCAGAGGGTGGTGCCGCGCCGGTGGGAAAAATGATAGCACGCCAAAAACAGTCAAATGAAAGCAATAAGCAATCGTGATTGCTCAAAAACTCAACACCTCTTGGAGCGATTGGAGTCAAAATTGAACCAAAGCCTGTTTACGTATGGATTCACATATATTCCAAATTTCAACCAGAACGTAGCATTACTTCTTGAGATAGGGCACTCACAATGGGAAAAAAGAACGGGCGATTGCGCTACCCCCTTTTTAGCTGTTGACACCAAAATAAAATCAGCTCTTATACCCACTAAGGGCTACTTGTCAAACAAATTTTGTTTGATTCCGTTCGTTGTTTCTTGAGATACAGCAGTCACAATTGACGATAAAAAACGTTCTATAACTCAAACCCCGTTTGAGCTATTGACACCAAAATTGAATCAAGCACCTGCTCCTCTTAGAGGCAACATATGGACCAAATTTTGTTTGATTCCGCCAGTTACTTCCTGAGGAATAGTAAGCACGCGTAACTCAAAAAACGTCCCATTGCTCCACCCCCTTGGAGGAATTTGCGCCAAAAACCAATGGGCACAAGTTCACATAGGGGCACATATGTGTACCAAATTTCGTTCAATTTCATGCGGTAGTTTTTGCTGTAGAGCGGCCACAAAAAACTGGTCACACACAGACGTGATACACACACACACACACAGACAGACAGACATTTTCCAAAAAATAGTCGAAATGGACTCAGCACACCTCAAAACGTTCGAATCCGTCAAAATTCGAAATTCGAAAATTTGCACGAATCCAATACTTCCTTCTATATATTAGATATAGAAGAAAGTAAAAATTGAAAATTATTTTAAAAACCTTGCTTAAATAAATTCAAACATTTATTTGTTAACAAACACAAGATGACAACAGTTAAAAAGTTTGAATCATCGTGATTTTCTGGTCATTTTCCGCCAATTAAAATTACGCGAAATACGCAGACGACAGTCTATTACGATTTATCTTTCTTATTGTTGCAATCATAAAGCTATTTTTATTCACAAAAAAATAAATAAATAAATAAATAAATAGATTTAAAAAAAAAAGAAAATTAATTTGAATTTTGACATCTTGAATTCAAATTATGTTTTTCGCAATCACGAGTGTGTGTATGTAGGTGTGTGTGTTTGTGTGTGGTGGGTGTGTGTGTTTGTGTGTAGGGGGTATGTGTATGTGTGTGTAGGCATGTGTGTTTGTGTCTGTGCGCAGGCATATGTGTGTGGGTAGTTGTGTATATGAATGTGTGAGTGGGGGGGGGATGTGTATGTTTGTGTAGGCATATGTGTTTGTGTCTGTGTGCACGCATGAATGTGTGGGTAATTGTGTGTATGTGTTTGTGTATATGTGTTTGTATGTGTGTTTGTGCGTGTGTGTGTGTGTAGTTGTGTATGTATGCACGTGTGTGTAGAACATGGATGCAACCTGGAGACGGTTTTCCCTAGGGGAGCAGCATCGTGAGGACCCGGTCGACAGTGATCCTGCAGAGGGTGGCGGTGCGAAAATAAAATCAATGGACATCAAAACAGTCAAATGAGAACAATAAGCAATCGTGATTGCTCAAAAAAATCAGTCCCCATGGAGCGATTGGCGCCAAAATTCAACCAACGCCTGTTTACATATGGATTCACATTTATTTCAAATTTCATTTAGAACGTAGCATTACTTCTTGAGATATGGCACTCACAATTGAAAAAAAAGAACATTCGATTGCGCCACCCCCTTTTCAGCTGTTGACGCAAAAATAGAATCAGCTCTTATACCCTCTAAGGGCTACTTGTCGATAAATTTTTGTTTGATTCCGTTCATTATTTCTTGAGATATAGAAGTCACAAGTGACGACAAAAAACGTTCTGCAGCTCAACCCCCGTTTGAGCTATTGACACCAAAACTGAATCAGCACCTGTACCTGTAAGGGGCAACACAAGAAGCAAATTTTGTTTGATTTCGCCGGTTACTTCCTGGAAAATAGCAGGCACGCATAACTTAAAAAAGTCCCATTGTTCCACCCCCCTTGGAGGAATTCGCGCCAAAAATCAATGGGCACAAGTTCACATAGGGGCAGATATATGTACCGAGTTTCGTTCGATTTCATGCGGTAGTTTTTGCTGTAGAGCGGCCACAAAAAACTGGTCACACACATACGTGACATACACACACACACGGACACACACATAGACAGACATTTTTCAAAAATGGTCGAAATGGACTCAGCACACCTCAAAACGTTCGAATCCGTCAAAATTCGAAATTCGAAAATTTGCACGAATCCAATACTTTCTTCTATATCTTTACTAATATTATAAAGAGAGAGGGCGGATTTTTGTGTGTTTATATGTTCGAGGTAATCTCCGGAACCCCTGCACCTATTTGAAAAATTCTTTCACTATATGAAAGGTGCTTTCTTACTGAGTAACATAGGCTATAGTTCGAAAAAATCCGATAAATAGTTCTTTTTTAAATTCCAATTTAGGTCCAAATTTCACGTAAATTGCCTATTATTGGCTAATAAAGGGGTGAAAAATTACTTGCACATATTAATATTTTATATCGTTGAAAAGGGTAGAATTTTTCGCGTTCTAAGCAATTTGTTTCAATGCTCTAACTTCATTACGACGGGAGTAATTTGCGTTTTTAGCTCGAACTTTTTTAGGCTTAACTGAAATTTTGGCAATACTTTCTTCATTAAATTTATCAATAAAAAGTGAAGGAATTGTCCCACAGTTTTCTTTTTGACACCGTTGGAAAATGCGACACTTTTTACTCCAGAAATATCTCGACCTATGGTCGTAAAAATAACTTTCTATCTCCAAAGCAAAAAATGTTACAAGCCGTTAAAAATAAACTTCGAATAAATCTAATCTCCATTAAAATTGCTGTTTTGTTTTGCATTACCATGGTTATGTCTTTTAGCTTCGCTTCATTTTAATTTCTTAAAGGTCCACAAACTTGGCGCCTCGGAATTATTAAGCAGTGGGGAAATGTTTTCGCCAATTCTGCACATTTTAAGATTTACGTTATGATAATTCCCCTGAACAATGTAGAAATTGTGGGAAGAGTTTGAAAACTAGGAGACTTAGCAATTGTCCCTATTATCGCCAAATTTGTGGACGCTAAAGACCAAGAACTAATGTATTTCGGCCATGCCCTTGCTGATAATGACAGAAGCAAACGATTATAGCCCATAATTGACGATAGCGCCAAACCCCCCGTTATCGAAATATTTTCGAAATTACTAATGAAAAGAAACCAGTCCATCGAAAGAGCAAGAGGGGATGGAAGTTGTATTTGTACGCGCTTTTACATTTTTAATTGAACATTACTATGATTTAGCTTTCAAAACTTAATGATATCCAAACAAAATATCAATGTGAAAAGTAGCCAAGTTCGATCGAAATGAGGTTCTGGATAGACGGTGTCACCGACTAGATTCAGATCACAACGGATAACAAGTTCCATAGCAGTTCCTCATGGAAATTGGATTGCCCCGTGTTCTTCAATTCATTTTGAAAACTATTTTTTACTTTCTTTGATCCCGGATTTAAACATAGCAAGTTACTGTATAAATGGAGTGGGCACATGTTTTGGAAATTGTTTTTTGACGACTAAAACTTGCCGCAATTGCAAACTTGCTCGCCGATTTTCAGCGTAAAGGAAGGAAATACACCACTCAGAGCATCCGAGGTTATCGGACCCACGTTTACCGGCATTGGAAGCGAAGTTTCTACCACAAAGCCACGAAGACCCCCAACGCATAATGAATGAGACATAATGAGTGATATAGTTTACAAAATCATTCCAATAAATTAATGAAAAAAAAATTCTTTCGAAAGAATTTTGACGGACAGGGGTAATCTTTATATCAGGATTTTTCTTAAAATTACTTTATGGACTATGTTTGGAGCTCAGACAAAATAATATGTGCACATTTTAACTAACGAAACAGGATCTTTCTTTTTATTTCGGAGTGGAAAGAGAAAATTACACTTTCTCTGTTTTTTTTTATTTAGTTTTATAGCACGAGCAGAGCCGTGCGGGTACTCCTAGTATTAGATATAGAAGAAAGTAAAAACTAGAACATCAATAAACACGCGGGAAAATAACTGTCCTTCACTTCCGACTGGAAGGAGTAAACTCGGTTTTCCTGGAAAAAAAAAAAATGAAGCATGGTTCGAAAAAGTATCGAGGGTGCTGAACTCGGTTGTGGGGGACAACTATTTATCAACATTCACGTTTTCGAGACATACACTATTGAAATTAACCAATAATGGTATATTTCAACGATGTATGGCTCTATAGCTGTGCAACGCTTATGAGATTTTCCGATAATCGTTGGTCGTTCTTTTAAGCAACGTATTAGTTTCAGTTCTTATATTAATTTCGGTGTCCATGTAATCCAAATTTAGTTCTAATATTCCAAAGGTGCATGAACATCTTTCGTATTTTATTCGACACGCCAAGACTTACGACACTGAAATATACAATTACAGTAGGACCTCCATATATCGAAGTAACAAATTGCCGGAAAAAATTCGATATATAGAAATTTCAATACATAGAAACGATTTTATTTTATCCTAAAAACCTCCTAAAACATTAAAATTAAAATCTAATTTTCGTGTGTGTGTGTGTGTGAAACCCAATTCACCCAATTTCTTACTATACGAGCATCCGATTAAATGAAAGTAAATAATTAAAAAAATAACAAATTACATTTTTGCGTCTTCATGTATCTTCATTCTTCGGCAATTCTGATTCGCAACATTAGGGAATTTTTGTTTTGACAACGTAATCGAGAGAAAAGTAAACTAGTATGTTGTGACCATCACGAAACTTTCTTCTATATTTTTCTTTTTTTTTTTTTCTGATCCCTCCCCATGCTTGACGAGGAAGCAATATTCCCAACAAAAACAAAATGACACATGCAAAAACTTGACGACTATCCCAATGTCTGAATTATTGCAAAAGCAAAGCAAAGAGCGAAAATTGAAAGTTACTTTAAAAGCCTTACTTGAATTAATTACAAATATTTTATTTGTTAACAAACATAAGATGGCAACAGTTAAAAATTTTAAATCATTGAGATAATATTTAAGACTAGCAAAAATACCCGGCGTTGCCTGGGTCAGTAATAATTATTAGAAAAAATCGTTACTTGCTTTTGTTTTTTGTTTTAAGTAAAAAAATTTAAAACACATCTTTTTGACGTGATTAAAAATCGAGTTTCTTCCTTACCCATAAAACTAAAATAGCAATAAGTATAAAGAACAAAGTAGTATTGATTTAGAAACGAAAGCACTATATTTAAGCATATACAAATTTAAAAAACATGAAATTAATCTTCTCATGTTTAAAAAGATTAATCTGTTGATACTTTTTTTTCAACATGGAGTCTAAAACCTTCTCTGTATGGCTAATTAAGTACGAAGTGATTAAAAAAAGTAGCTGCGCTCGTAATCCCCTTATACTTGCTTTAGTTATTTCGGGAAATTTCAATCATTGTGGCTCTTGGTGCGATTTTACCGAATTTGCGAAAGTCGTTTCGAGGTACCTTCGATGATGCTCCCCCATTCTTTCCTTACTTTGAAAAACGATCTTATACATATAAAATCTGAGTATCTATCTATCTATCTATCTATCTATGTCCAAGCTTCTTCTCCCGAACGACAGTGAACTGACCATCGAACCAGGTATCGATGGATTCGTCATCTTCCCGTCTTCATGTTTGGCTATTTGACATAATCCTCCGATAATAATTAGCGGACATATCAATTAAAAACTATTAATTATGACTCTTAGATTTCAAAATCAAATCCATATTTTTCGAAGGCTTTCCTCCATTTAAATTATTATTCAGTGCTTCATCTCAACTTTCCGCAACAATGCTTTTATTAAAATGTATGTGAGCGTGAAGAAAATCATTGAGATGAAAGATCTGTTGCCATTTTTTTTTCTCGAATATGCTCAGGTAAAATTCTGGTTTTTGTTTTGAGGCTTTTCCTGTAATCAGGGGATTTAAAATGTTTACTTTATGGGGGTTTTCCGCAATCTGCCACAAAATTTCACTGACTTTTTTTTTTTTTTTTGGTTCAAGCCTGATTGTTAAATACGCGTCACATGACATAACTTTCATTTTCCAGGAGGACCGTGCACGTCGTAAAGTAAATGAGTGATTTACAAGTTATTTGAGTTCTTTGAGGGTTTGTACCTGGAAAACGGATTGATGTAATTCTTGTACGACCATGTGGATAGAATCCATCCAAATATTTATCTGAGTGGTATGTTGCATTAATAAACACCCGGGCAACGCCGGGTAGTAGACTATTTTATGTAAAAAGCGGATTGTTATTGTGCATAAATATTTCCGATATAGTCTATCAGATGTAATTCAGTTTAACGTGAGTAAAGATTATAGTTGATAATGCATATATTTTCCCCTTTTGTGCTGACTGAAAATGTACTCATAACTTGTATCATTGATAACGATTATTAACGTTGATGAGGTGTTTTGGCAAAAATATGTTTTACTGGTGTTTTGCAAACCTTGCTTTACGCGCATTTATTTATTCCTTAACGCGTTAGAAACTAGTGTCAGTGTACTACAAAAGCATCAACTGGACTGCTCTTACATTTTTTAGGTAGCCCGTGCAACGCCGGGCACGCAGCTAGTCTTATACATATAAAATCTGAGTATCTATCTATCTATCTATCTATGTCCAAGCTTCTTCTCCCGAACGACAGTGAACTGACCATCGAACCAGGTATCGATGGATTCGTCATCTTCCCGTCTTCATGTTTGGCTATTTAACATAATCCTCCGATAATAATTAGCGGAGATATCAATTAAAAATTATTAATTATGACTCTTAGATTTCAAAATCAAATCCATATTTTTCGAAGGCTTTCCTCCATTCAAATTATTATTCAGTGCTTCAACTCAACTTTCCGGATGAACGCTTTTATTAAAATTCACAGCGTGAAGAAAATCATTGAGATGAAAGATCTGTTGCCATTTCTTTTTCTCGAATATGAACAGGTAAAATTCTTGTTTTTGTTTTAAGGCTTTTCCTGTAATCAGGGTGTTTAAGTTGTTTACTTTTCGATTATTTTGCCGTAATCTGCAGCAAAATTTTGCTGTTTTTTTTTTTTTTTTGTTCAAGCCTGATTGTTAAATACGCGTCACATGACATAACTTTCATTTTCGAGGAGGACCGTGCACGTCGTAAAGTAAATGAGTGATTTACAAGTTATTTGAGTTCTTTGAGGGTTTGTACCTGGAAAACGGATTGATGTAATTCTTGTACGACCCTGTGGATAGAATCCATCCAAATATTTATCTGAGTGGTATGTTGCATTAATAAACTCCCGGGCAACGCCGGGTAGTAGACTATTTTATGTAAAACGCGGATTGTTATTGTGCATAAATATTTCCGATATAGTCTATCAGATGTAATTCAGTTTAACGTGAGTAAAGATTATAGTTGATAATGCATATATTTTCCCCTTTTGTGCTGACTGAAAATGTACTCATAACTTGTATCATTGATAACGATTATTAACGTTGATGAGGTGTTTTGGCAAAAATATGTTTTACTGGTGTTTTGCAAACCTTGCTTTACGCGCATTTATTTATTCCTTAACGCGTTAGAAACTAGTGTCAGTGTACTACAAAAGCATCAACTGGACTGCTCTTACATTTTTTAGGTAGCCCGTGCAACGCCGGGCACGCAGCTAGTATGATATTAATTTTCGTTACAGAGATATCGTCGCCAGATGCTGAGATATTTTTGGTCACCATAAAATGGCGTTAAACAGTTTCATCCGAAATGTTACCAAAATAAGTAATAAAATTTGGTGATTGTTTGAAATTGTGCAAAAAGGAAAATTAATGGAAGTTTTTGTGCTGTTTATGGATTTGCCTAATTTAGTTGCTGGATTATTTAACACAGTAAAAAAAGTCTTTTGAAAATTCTTTGATTGGCGATATTTTGTTTACATGGTGAAAGCTGAGAAACATTGTGACGTAGTCTTCGGCTTCAAAAACAGCAACGTTGAAAAAACTGCCAAATGCATCAGCTACGGAAATCTTTCTGCAAAAATTTTGGCGATCTGCTGGTTGTTTGGATAATGAGTAAGTGTTCAATTAGCATAAATAATAATAAAAACCATTAATTACATTAAAGTTCCGTTTAAATGGAAAATCATCAGCCAAATCATGTATTATTTGCCAATCTTGTGCAAAAATCTTACTTCAAGATTTGACTTGAGAAAAGCCTTGAACAATCACGAAAAGCAAAGAAAGTCAACAATACAACAATTTTCGCTATCGACAGGGAGTTGAGATGATACACTAAATACTGTATTGAGTTGAGGAAAGCCTTCGAACATGGATCTAAAAAGCTCATAATTTGTTTTTTATTCTACTTAGAAATTTCGAACAGGTGCCATCTTCAGCAGAAAAATCAGAGCTTTCGATGGACATATAATGTAAATATGTGCAAGTATTTTTTCATCCCAATATTAGAGAATTTATACAAAAATTGTGTTTTATTGCCCCCCTAAGGGGGTTTTGCCCCCCATAACGGGACGAAAACTACCCTATGTGTTATTCTGATGCATAAGCTATATTATTGTAAAGTTTCATCAAAATCCGTTCAGTAGTTTTTGCGTGAAAGAGTAACAAACATCCATACATCCATCCATACATCCATACAGACAAACTTTCGCATATATAATATTAGTAAGATTATTTCCATACAATTAAAATCACGAGAAATACGCAGACGACAATCTATTACGATTTATCTTTCTTATTGTTGCATTAATAAAAATATTTTTTTATTCGCAAAAAAAAAAAAAAAAAAAATCAACACCTCTTGGAGCGATCGGCGTCAAAATAGAACCAAAGCCTGTTTACATATGGATTCACATATATTCCAAATTTCAACCAGAACGTAGCATTACTTCTTGAGATAGGGCACTCAAAATGGAGAAAAAGAACGGGTGATTGCGCTACCCCCTTTTTAGCTGTTGACACAAAACTAAAATCAGTTCTTATACCCACTAAGGGCTACTTGCCGATAAATTTTTCTTTCATTCCGTTCATTATTTCTTGAGATACAGCAGTCACAATTGACGACAAAAAACGTTCTATAGCTCAACCCCCGTTTGAGTTATTGACACCGAAATTGAATCAGCACCTGTTCCTGTTAATACCAACATATGGACCAAATTTTGTTTGATTCCGCCAGTTACTTCCTGAGGAATAGCAAGCACGCGTAACTCGAAAAACGTCCCATTGCTCCACCCCCCTTGGAGGAATTCGCGCCAAAAACTAATGGGCACAAGTTCACATAGGGGCACATATGTGTACTAAATTTCCTTCGATTTCATGCGGTAGTTTTTGTTGTAGAGCGGCCACAAAAAACTGGTCACACACAGACGTGACACAGATACATACACACACACACACATACATACACACACACACACAGACAGACAGACATTTTCCAAAAATGGTCGAAATGGACTCAGCACACCTCAAAACGTTCGAATCCGTCAAAATTTGAAATTCGAAAATTTGCACGAATCCAATACTTTCTTCTATATATTAGATATAGAAGAAAGTAAAAATCAATCTACTTTACTTGAATGATTTTTATTGCAGCTAAAAAGACTAGGAATGATAATCAACAGAAAAAAGGGATAACTAGAAACTGATTTTACAGTGTTACTGGTTACAACTAAGATTTGAATTAAACTTGAGGGAATTTAAGAAGTCCAGAACAAAACAACGATCTATCTACACACCCCTCAACCCCAGATTCCTTATGAGTTTTGTGGCAACCTTTAGCAAACATAATCTTGTCCCCTAACCTTCATTTTTCATGAGACAAAGTCTAAAGTAGAAAAAAATCTACGAATGTCTCGAAATTTTTTTTTTCGATACATAGAGATTTTTTCGATGTGTGGAAACAATTTTTTTCTATGTAATAAACTTAGAAATGTGGTGAGATTTCGATATATTGAAAATTTCGATATGTGGAAGTTCGATATATGGAGGTTCGACTGTGTACGCTTTATTTCAATTTTATATACCTCCACAACAGGAAATTTGCGAAGAAGTAGTCCTCCACCATCAGATTCAGCGCCTTCAATTTATATAAGAAGCATCAGGTTTTTAATTTTTTCTGCAAAAACAAGTTCATATGGTCCCCTTGTAAGCTTGAAAGCAAGTTATAAGTACAGTGAAACCTGTGTAAGTTGACCACTTGTGTAGTGCACTATTTTAGTGATCAACTTAAACTTAGAGAGGTTGAATTATATGATATAGATCTGTTTCTGAGCCTGAAAATAGCGGTCAACTTAGACAGCTGGTCAACTTACAAGGGTGGTCAACTTTACAGGTTTTACTGTAACTTGTTTCATCTCTTTTAGCCAGAGATTGCCGGAATGCTACCCCAGCATCGTGGTATTCAAAAGGGTACATACCTTTGGCCGGTTTTTTAGAGCACCTAGTTCTAGTTGAAAGTTTTTTTTTTTAATTTAATGTGTAAGGTAAAGTACCTAGAAATAAAATACTGTTTGACCACGCTTCTTGAAAAAAATTGGAAAGAAGACAATTAAACGAAAACCAGTTGACTTGGTTCAGCCGGGAGAAAGGATGATCTCAGCTCATTTCATACGACTATAATCCTTCTGAAATTTGTGAATTAATTTCATTAAAATAGTATTTCTAAAAGGAAAAAAATGGTTGGAGCATATAAGAGCATACAATAAGGAAATTATTGAAAACATTCAATTCAAAATGTAACTAAAATCTTTAAGGAAAAAGGAGACTCCGGATATTTGCCTCTTCATCTTAAGCGGCAATAGATTCGTAAGATTCAGATTCCTTTTTCTAGACACAAAATGAATACCCGTACATGTATATTCCCTCCTGATATTCATTCTTTGTTTAGGAAGGTGTAAAAAAGACCGATCCCTACGCATGGATTCCGTTTACTCATAGGAAGTTAGCCAAGTTTGTTGGACGGAAACCTATAGCAGTAAGTGCACAATGCTTGAAATTTTAATGATGTTGAGAATAATATTTTGAAAGTAAATTTGACAACTGTCGTATTTACTTGCGTTAAGTACCAAATCATCCAAAATTAGGGATTGTCTTCCGCGTCCCGAGAATGTTCATTAATTTTACATATTAATATTTTCCTTTGATTTGATTTATTTATTCGGCATTTTTTTTTACACGTCAATTAAGATTTTAATGTTGTTTAATTTATTTGGTCAATCATTTTACATTGCAATGGAGCTATTTATGGTTCTAATGACTAGATACATTTATTTGGTGGATTGTTTTACATTTTGATGGTTTAGCATTGTTTAATTTAGTTGATTAGCTGAGTAATAAGAATTTATTCCTTTGCGTTCAGTTTATAAAAAGGTAAGAGTTAGAACACGCATCGCATACAGACTACGATGGAGAGCGTTTATAAATTCAGGCAGTCATCACGATCATTTGTGACGTCACACAAGGCCCCACTAGTTTTTAGATCTCTATCACTTAAAAAAAAAATGTTAAAAATTATGTACTGGGAAAATCAAAGTGTTTTCTGGCTTCAAGTTATTGTAAAAAAAAAAAATATTGCTCAAATGATCTGAAAGTATAGCTTTTGATTGAGGGAAGCAACCCTATTCATGGGTAATTTTTTTTTCATCATGAAGTTTTAATGTCACTAGGGTTTTCAATCCCGCGCCGAATTCAATCCTGTGGGATTTCGCGGTTGTAAGGAGCCAATTCCACGGGATTGGCTTTAATCTTCTAAAAGTTTCTTTGTTGTTGTTGTTGTCTCGTGTCAGATAAGCTGGCAATTTGAGGTGCACTGCTTCACTTTTTTAACTGTACCGTAATTTGGTGTGAAGTCCGACTTCCACATTGCACACATGCCATAAGGACCCGTCAATAAGTTAAGCAACCATTCACAGAATAACAACACATTCACACAAAGAAAGGAAAAAAAAAGAACAAGAGAGAAATCCATCCATGCCCGAGCCAGGATTCGAACCCGTAACCTCCCCATCGCAGTCAGACTCCTCTGACCACTAGAAAGGGCGGGCGGCAAAAGTTCCATTTTAACGCTAAATAAAAAACATAAAACTGAGAATCGAACCAGATATCGATGTCCGAACCCGATTTAATTATGGTATTTTTTAAACCATACATCTACAGAGCCTATTAGACCTGTCACTCTCTCTTTTGAAAGCTTAACTTTTTTCCCTGCTTTTTAAAAAACTGTGCAGTTTTATAGAACTGAAATATGAAAAGTTGTATCGATGTTAAAAATATAAAGCTGTAGAGTTTGTTTGTTTGAACGCGTTAATCTCAGGAACTACTGCTTCGAATTGAATTTTTTTTTTTTTTTTTGTGTTGAATAGTCCATTCATTGAGGAAGAATATATAACATCACGCTATGACTAATGGGAGTGGAGCAGCAATAAAAAATGTTATGAAAACGGGAAAATTTATATTATAATATAAAATACTTGGAACGCAGAATATGCGTAGCCACGGTGGCTCGACCTAAAAGTGCGAGCTTCGCGATCCAGTGGGTGTAGGTTCTCGAGGATATCTTTCAGAGAAAATCCTAAACGATGTTAAAAATGATTTGTTATATATATATATATATATATATATATATATATATATATATATATATATATATATATATATATATATGTAATATATATATATATATATATATATATATATATATATATATATATATATATATATATATACAGGGTGAGTTCGATTGGATCTGCCATACGAAAGCGGGTGACAGAAGAGCCCAAGCGGAGTATGGAACTACCCATTATCGTATCCAATCCTTAACCGTAACCGAGTTATGTTATGGTAAATATAAGGAAAATGAGTAAAAAAACAAATTCTAAGAAAACGACCGATTTCTGAGATTCCTGTAGGATCTACAAGGAAAATAAGTAAATATTTGGAAAGAGCAAATTAAGTCCTACAAAATGACACCATTTCTATCAAGATAGTAGCATTTTACAGCGAGCTACAAGCTTTGAAACGTTGGACTGTTGGACACACCCAGAACTGAAATGGCGCCAAAGTTTTCAAGCGTTATTTTCAAAAACAACCGTATGAGCTTTAATCGGTCAAATCTACCAAAAACTGGCCCATTTTACTAGCTTCCAGATGATACAACAACAAAGAATTTTGTGCTTCAAATTCAGCAGAAATTCGGGCTTTTGTTTGAAACAGTGTAAAAATCTGCATTCGTTGAAAAAGGAAAACCAGCGAAGAGTCGCACTTTTGCGTTTTAATTTTTTTGTTTCACGAAAGCTTGCTGCTTTCTTTGTTTAACAAAATGATAGTTTTATATGAAAATAATAATTTTAGCATTTTTTATTAAGTGAAAAAACACAACAAGAGATAACATTAAGTAGAAATTACTTTCCTGTGCTTTTCACTATGGAAAAAACAACATTAAAAAATTTACCCTAACATCAATGAGCACATTTAATCAATCTTTAAAATCTACAAAAGCTGCTGAAATTAGTTGCCCTCACACCTGATACGCACTCTTGCCCTTTTGCGAACGGAAACAAACGTTGCTCTTAGAGAAATTTCATTTCTTAGTTTCACTACTGCTTCATCAAGTCGGTCGCTCAATTTCTGCAAACTGACTACTTCTGTTTTGTAAACTTGTTTTAAGATTCCCCAAACGAAGAAGTCAACTGGCGTCTTGGTCTGGGGATTTAGGTGACCAAGAAATGAGGCCCGTACGACCAATTCATTAGGATACTCTTCAGTTAGAAATTCCCGAACAGCATTTAAGGAATTTGCTGGGGCTCCATCGTGTTGGAAAATGATTTCCTCTCTCTCTGGAACAGGAATAGTATCAAGTAATCCAGGCAAATGACTTTCAATGAACTCTAAATATGTGTTTCCTGTTAGGTTACCTCGAAACACATACGGACCAATCAAATGATCTTCTATTACGCCAAGCCAAACATTTATGCTGAATTGAGTTTGGAACGATGAGTTTCCGGTTAAAAAAGGATTATATTCAGCATAATGATGCCAGTTATGCAAATTTATGATGCCCCCGCAAGTGAACAACGACTCATCTGTCCACAATTTCTTTCTTAGACAATGGTGTTCTTCAGTGTCTTGGGCTAGTAGTCATCTGCAAAATGTTACCCTCTTTTCTAAATGTGAATTGCGCAATTGTTGTACTAGTGAAAAATGACAAGAGTGATACTTGCTTCGGTTCAATGTTTTCATCACTTTACGTTGTGAAAGTCCACCATCTCTAGCAATCGTGCGTGAACTCACACTTGGGTTTTCCACTACTCGGTCCAGTACATACTCTTCAACATCGGCAGAACGGTGATACTGCGAACACATGATTTGTTATTCACTCGAAAGGGCATGATAATTTTGCATCAATCTGCTGAACAAAATCCATTTTTAACCCGAAGTTCCAAACTCGATTTAGTTTAAATGTTTGGCTGGTCGTAATCAGCGATCATTTGACGGGTCTGCATGTTTTAAGGTAATTAATGCAGGGAAGCACATACTTAGAGTTCATGGAACATCATTTAACTGGATGCAATTCCTGATTCGGAGAGATCGGGAATCATTTTTCAACACGGTGGTAACTCTGCTCATTTTCAAATGCCGTTCGAAATTTTCTAACTGAATAGTATCTGCAATGTATCGGTCTTACGGGTCTCATTCCTTAGCCACCTATATCGCCAGACCTGATACCAGTGGACTTCTTTTAGGGATTCTTATAAGAAATATACAAAACAGAAGTAACCAATTTGCAGGAATTGCGCAACCGATTTGATGGAGCAGTAGTAAAACTAAGAAATGAAATTTCACTAGGAACAGCGGTTGTTTCAGTTTGCAAAAAAGGCGAAAGCATGCATCAGGGATGGCGGCGATCAATTTCAGCATCTGTTGTAAATTTTGAAGATTGATCAAACGTACTCATTGATGTTAGTGAAACTTTTTTTTATTAATTATTTTTCCTTTGTCGAAAGCACGGGAAAGTAATGTTAAAATTGTTATCTCTTGGGTTTTTTCACTTAATAAAATGTAAAAATTATTATTTCGATACAAAAATATCATTTTCTTAAACAATGAAACGAACGTGTTTGCGTGAAACTGAAAGTTTAAAACAGAAAAATGTTTGCCCCTCTTTACTGGTTTTCCTTTTTCAGCGAATGCAGTTTTTTACACTGTTTCAAAGAAAAGCCTAAATTTCTGCTGAACTTAAAGCCCAATATGATTTGTTGTTGTATCATCTGAAAACTAGTAAAATGGGCCAGTTTTTGGTAGACTTGACCGATTATAGCTCATACGGTTATTTTTGAAAATGTCGCTTGAAAACTTTGGCGCCATATCAATTCTGAGTGCGTCCAACATTTCAAAGCTTGTAGCTCGCTGTGAAATGCGACTATTTTGATGGAAAAAGTGTCATTTTGCAGGATTTAATTTGTTCTTTCCAAATATGATCTTATGTTTCTTGTAGGTCTACAGAAATTTCAGAAATTGGTCTTTTTCTCAGAATTTTGTTTTTTTACTCATTTTTCTTATATCTACCATAATTCGGTTACGGTAAAGGATTGGACACAATAATGGGTGGTTCTATAATCTGCTTGGGCTCTTCTATCACCCCCTTTCTTATGGCAGAATCGATCAAACTCACCTTGTATAAATAAATAAAACAATAAATATATATATATATATATATACTTATTATTGTCTTATTTTTCTTATTAATTAGTTAATAATATAAAGCTAAAGAGTTTGTTTGATTGAACGCGCTAATCTCAGGAATTACTGGTTAGAGGTGAATTTTTTTTTTTTTTTTTTTTTTGTGTTGAACAGTCCATTCATGGAGGAAGACTATAGGCTATATAACGTCACGCTATGACTAATAGGAGTGCAGCAGCAATGAATAATGTTATAAAAATGGGAAAATTTATATCTATACTAATATTATAAAGCTGAAGAGTTTTTTTTGTTTGAACGCGCAAATCTCAAGAACTGGTTCGAATTGAAAAATTATTTTTATGTTGAATAGTCCATTTATTGAGGAGGGCTATAGGCTATTTTTTAAAAATCAAACTGACCGAAATATTTGTAATTGCCAATTAAATGTTTAATTAATTGTTTAGTTTTATGAATTTCGATGACGAGGTAAGTTTAGTGCTATGAATTTCGATGACAAGGTAAGTTTAGTTCTATGAATTTCTAATAGATGGCGGGGTAAGTTAACATTACGAGAGGGCGCTGGCCGACAGTGTCAATAGCTGCGAGAAACCATGGGCGCGTTTATAAACTCTTGATCTTCGGTTGTTCCGTTCTTGACCGGTCGCGGCTCTGACGTCACGGTCATCAACTGAATCGAAGGAGTTTATAAACAAACGCGCGGTCGGTTCCGGTCGATTTCGCTTATTTGCGCAATGGATACATTTTGAAAGTCAGTGTTAAGTACTGTGAAACTGAAAGTTCGCTTTTAAAATTCAGGAATAATAATATCCTATTGTTGTTTTCGTGCTAGTCTAAAGAAGAGGCATGTAAAAATTCAATCGGATGAATTTTAAGTATTCTGTGGCTTTCTCTGAATGTTTCTGAGAAGATGACTTAGTTTAATCGTCAATTTATAATCAGGGAAGCTTTGGGGAAAAAAAAACAAGGCTGCAAGAGCAGCTTATTCATTAGCTCTTATTTGAATTTGATCGATATTTAGCTCTCATTACTAATTTTGTTGAGTATGCATTATAGCTGTAAGAATCAAAGAAGGTTTTTTTCAAAAAGCGTTTTGTTTCAGTCTTTTTTTTTAATATAAAGTTAGTCAATACTACGCTACTGCATCAAACGAGCTTTATTATGGAAATATCGATAACAAAATGGGCAGCAAAAGAGAGTGCTAGTATACTTTAAAATCTAACATACTCTGTTGCTGACCTTTTTTGTTCTATATGCTTCCCTTTTTTGGATTGTGACAGGTAAGTAAGAATAGTTATTGTCCAATGTTATTTCAATTATGGTGTTTTGATGTTCGTTCTATCTCATTTGCTTGCACAATGTAATAATCATGATACATTGATAATATTGTTTCGGTAAAAAGCTCAATTAACAAAGAAAATTACTTGATTTTTCTCGCATGTTTTGCTGTTTCAAGTTGTTAGGATTTCATTGAAATCAAAAATAACAAATTCAAGTACACAATAACTTCAACCAGAATCTTGATAAGATTTAAAACTGTCTGTGATTCAAATTATCTCTTAAAAAATTTCTGCAAAAAAAAAAAAAAAAAAAAAAAAAAAAAAAAAACGCTGTACTTCTCCCGAATCTCGAGTGCTATATTATGACGACAGCAAAAATGTCCATAGTCGAGTTCCACAATGATACCAGCATATTTTTTCAGTTATTCTTGTTGCTTTTTCAACATTGGGAGTACCTCAAAATTTGTGAACAACCTTTGTTGCTCACCCAGAGCCGACCATAGGCCATTTCAGGAAATGTTATAAGTTTTATAGGAAGCGGGACACCCATCGACCAAACGGACAAGGGGCCCTCCTTGGCTCTCTGTGGCCCAGAGTTCGCCAAAATATGTATCTAATCATACATAATTGTTTGAAAAAATATAAGAACAGGGATCGACCCAGACCTGAATTGGGTCCAATTTGTGGATACTTCACAAAATTACACATTGTAAATGCAGCTCATTCACAAAAATTTGCATCATGAAATAAAAGTCAAGATTCAGAGTCTCCCTTCACCATGGGACACTACAGATTGAAAAAGTGGTGACCCGCAATAAAGACTTTTTGTGATTCTATAGCTTGGACATTAACAATTTCCTTCGTACACCTAATTAAAAGCTTGCACAAGCATCATTTTGCCACGTTCATAGCTATCAGATTGAAATATAACCTGGTAATTCAAAATGATTCACTTTTCAAAAATAAAGAAAATTCAAAAAAATATTTAGCTTTTTCACAAAATATGGTCCCAAAAAATAAAAACTGGATGGATCCCTGAAAAACTTTCTACAAATTTAGTTAGGTATCAAAATTATTGTCCAAGTAATCTCATTAAGCGGAAACTACCATATGGGTACAGAGTAGAAACTCGAAAATTCAAGGTAATTGGGGGCTCGTATCGATGAAAACTCGGATTATCCGGAAAATTCTTCCAGATTAAATTTGCACCCTTTTTAGAGAATGTATGGAAGAGCCTCTTTTCTTTGTGCAAAGAAAAGGAAGTATTGTCTTCATGGAAAATTATCACAGATATTTCAGCATAAATTTTGCTTTAATTACCTCTAAGCAACTTTTTTTTTCTCACGAGGTCTGTACGCTGTACGTATTTATTTTTAGATTTTAATAAAAATCAATTTTTTGGAACTAAACTGTATAACTGATAATATAAATTAAACACCTCAAATTAAGTGAAACTTCTAACTTTCGAGACTCCATTGTATATATATATATGCAAACATGTGTCTGGTTTTATGATTAGTAAATGACAAATGTACTATTGAAAAATTTAACTTATAAAATGGTTTTTGAAAATTCAAAGCGTTTCTTATTGTTATGCCATACATTAACATATACAGTATGACTCTACAACAACTATCTGAATCGCTTTCAGAATTTGAGCAAAAAATAAAGGCGATTGCACTTGCTGCAATTTGGAAAATTATTATTCTGTCGGCGCATGCTATTATCCTTCTCTCTGCAGCAGCACTTGTTAGTACACTTAGCATGAAAAGCGTTAGAGCTATCAATTGGTCAAGTAGAAAAGCTTTCTCTTTAAAAATAGTTTTTCTGAATTTCAACATTCATACAGTAAATACCGTCGCCTCTGCTTAATCGCATAACGGATAAACGAATACCCCGCTTATAAATAAAATATCCCGGAACCGAATATTTACCATGCCGTAGATGCAATGTTAAAAAACCCCACTTATTCAAATATATGGTGGAACTAACAATATTTGTAAATGGGGCCGACAGTAGATTAGAATGTACTATCGGAAAAATCTAATAATACGAATGGGGTCTGGTTGATTTGGGTAACTGTAGTTTTACTGTAATTTAGAAGTTTTTTGTTGTTCTAAATAAAGCATATTCTTGTATTAAACATTTTATGTAATGCATATTTCTAATTACCAGTAAAGTTTCAAAGAATCAAAATAGAGAAGATCTTTCAAAATGACTTGTTTTCAATTTAATATTGAAAAATGCAAAGGTGGTATAGTTTTACAGAAAAATTTGGTTTATTGTATCTTTCATTTTATGCACATTACACTAAAAAATATTTAAGGGTGCTTAGTGTTCAGTCTCCATCTAAGTGATTTAAATATGGCCAGGGGCAGACTGGCCCGCGGGCCAATGTGCCCTCAAGCCTAAAAACATTTTTTTTAAAAAAAGGTTTCTTTTAATCAATTAAAAAAAAAAAAAACATTTAAGTGCAATTTCCTTTTTTTTTTTTTTTTTGCGTTCACGAACCTGTGTGACTTCCCTTTTCTGTTTCTTTTCTTTTAACTCGTAAACCTGTGTACCATTGTTTTTTTTTCCTTTCTTTTTCCATCTTTTTGTTGCATTTTTTTTTGTTTACACCTTTTTTTTTTGCGCCCTTTGGAGGCCAAGGTTGTTGCGGGATCCAGTCTGCCCCTGAATATGGTTTTTGAAAATGTTCGAAGATGTAGGCAGGACTACAGAACTTTTGCTAGGGTAATTAAATTATGTGGTAGGTGGACCTTCCACACCCTGAACATTCCCATTACCTGAACCTTCGTGGTTCAGGTAATGGCAAAATGAAAAAAAAATTTGACCATGAAAATAACTGGGCCAACTGTCAATATCTGATTTTTTTGATAAATAAGTACTGTAGGATGCTGGCACATATTCAAGATACTTTCAATCCAGGGCTCGTCTCCTAACTTGCATCTATGGATATACAGTGAAAAAAGTTTAACATGATATATAGTTAACACGCAATGATATATTAGTCCGGACAAAGTATTGTGTAATTTAATTCAATTTTTTAAACAAAAAAAATTTAGTCCCTTCAGTTTCATGTTAATTTTTTTTTACCGTATTTAAAAATAAATTTTTCAAGTTAAAATTTTTTATAGTGAAGCACAGCGATTCTCAACCAGTGGTCCGGCAGACCGGTACTGGTTAGCAGGAAAAAATCATGACCAGTCCTCAAACACTTTTTCTTCATTCATGTTTTTTAAAAAAAATCCTGTTAAGTTTCCTTTCTTTATTTATTTATTCATTTATTTTTATTACTCTGCAACAATTTTTTTAAAAAACTTTGCTGTCAACACAATCTTTTACGAAGTTTTATCGTTCCCTGAATCAGAAGTTTTTTTTTTTTTTTCTAAAATAAATCCATAAAGGGAAGAAAAACCACAGCCTCAAAAAAAAAAAGTGTCGCATGTTTTTAATATAGTCTGCAAATATAAGTTTTTTTTATATATTTTTCAAAGAAATTTAAATGGTCTGCAAACTTTTTTCAACAGCTTTTACCAGTCTGCGGGTCACAAAAGGTTGAGAAGCGCTAGTCTAAAACACTCAAATGCTTTTTGTCACGGAAACGTGTAATGCAGTAAACCTTCATTTATCCAGACAACTGATGCCTTCACTCATTTTTCTTTGAGTTTGTACATCGACTTAAAAAAAATAAGACAAATACAGTTTAACCCCGATTTAACAATTGTCAAGGGACTGGAAAAAGATATTAAGTCAAGGATATCGTTAAATCGAGGAGCATAGACATTCAATGCAGTCAAACCCAGACCAGTGAAATAGTCCTTAAATTCAGAAAATCATTAAATCAGGTATCGTTAAATCGAAGTTATACTGTAGATTTTTACCCTCTGACAAAAGCTCCGGCTTGCTCCCCCTAGATCTGGCAGTTCCAAGTATTTCAGGTGTGTAGTCAAGAGGGCATGATGTTCTCCAACTCTTTAATTTCCCAAACCAGTGTTCATTGAACATACCACTGATTCATCTGTAAGCATTATCCCCCACCTTTTTTTTCAGGACTACACCAATTAAATGCTGTAACAAAAATCAGAATATGATTTTTTGGAAATTTCATCAAAAGTTTTGTTTTGCACAAATATTAATTTATTCTTTGATGCGTTAAATGTGAATAGTAAGGTATATTGCTCAAAAAAATCAACTTTTTCTAAAAATGCTAGTCTGTTCTATTTTAATAAAAGCTATAACAGGTAATGATACCCCCTTCCCCAATATGGTTGAACACGCAGTGCCTAATCAACCGAAAATGATGCTCAAGCTCTGGTAAAAAGTGGTGTCCCCATCCATGAGAAAATCCGCATATTTTCAAAGAAGCTGTTGTGTACTAGAAAAGCATTGGAGCATTCACACTAAATGGTAAACAAATTCAAAAAATGCCACTTTCATCCTACTTGTGCAATCTGCAATATATGTTGAACACGTATCCTGGTATAAATTGAGAACTCATTGTTTTTTGCTATCTTGTATACATAAGTTAACAAAAGCTTAACATGTAAAATTAGTACTAAATAATATTCAGCTGGCAGTCCACTTTTCTATTAGTACCTTTGTAGAGATGTTTAAAGATATATCCTTTTTTGTGTTTTTTGGCAAATTTAGAGAATATTCAGTAGAGATGACCATTTAAAATTAAAAAATGGAAATTAAAAGTACTATTCTGTAATACAGCTAAAACTATCACATTTTGTTAACATGGAATAAATGCAGCTGCTTTACTTTAAAGAAAGAACTTTTTCAGTTGAAGTTTTGAAACTGGAAGTATATTGTGATATTTGATGAAACTCTTGTTCAGAAAAAAAGAAACAGAATATCCTGTTAATATGTACAAGGAATAGAATTTAAAAGGAATTAGTGTTGACAGATAAAATTTCCATTTAGCTTGAAGCAAATAAAACTGAATTTTGTTCATTAAAACCAACACACTGAAAATCAAAAGAATCTTAAATGCAGATCTAAAGTTGCAAATTTTAGGTTGACAAAAATATCAACTGTAACAGCATATTAGGGCCAACAATCATGCGTTAGGGGCATTCCACGGTATTTTTGACATTATGTAGAGTCCGTAACGTGACCTTTTTTTGCCATAACTTTTTAATTTAACATTTGATTTGCAAATTATTTTATTTTGAGCTGGTATGTTGGTAGGAAAAGATCAAAATAAAATAATATGCTAATCAAACAGTAAATTAAAAAGTTATGGCAAAAAAGGTCACGTTACGGACTCTACATAAATGTCAAAAATACCTTGGAATGCCCCGTTAAATATGATAACGAAGCTTTCAATTATCGTTTCAAGCTAAATACAAAAATTTACCATTATTTCAACTTTAAATTCTACCCTACATTTGCATCATTCGAGCGTAAAAATTTAAATTTATTTTCTATAACCACGTTTAAGGACCGCTGTACGAATGAATTTCTAACTTCAACATGCAATGTAAATGTGTTCCTCTAAAAGAACAGATAAAATAAAAGAGTTGATTCCGCCAAACATTCAGTGGATCAGGTTGTCAGTAGTTAAAAAAAAATTAAATGATTGAGAATTTTCGACTAAAATGCACTTTTTTTCTATTTTGTTCTAATACTCTCAATCTGCGCGGCAGCCAACAAAATGTAAATAAGAGTAGTTTCGCGGGCCTATTTGTGCAAAAACAGTATTCGACCGGTCACGTGACGAATTCGCCCGGCAAAAAAGCGCGGTCGCTCTGGTCGCGACCGAAATGACCACGATCGGAGTTTGTAAACACGAGTGGGTTTCGTTCGGAGCCCCCGAAGAGAGTTTATAAACACTCCTGGTCTCGATCGGTCGCTCGGTCGCGACCGGTCTCGAGTTTAGAAACGCGCCCCATGTTCATGCTAAGCTGTTGTAATCAGCGAACAGATTTTTGAATGCGTTTTTTTTTTTTCGATGTTCAAGTACATAATTTGATTTTGTAGGATTTTTCTAGTGTGTTTTGTTTTCCTTATTTCTTTAACGATTGTTTTTGTTCTTATAGTTGAAGATAGTTACTTATCTAAGTACATAATATGATTTGTCGCATTATTCAATTGTGATTGTTCTTTAAAACTTTTTTATTATAGCATTGTTTTTTTGACGAAGCACTTTAAAAATTATAGAGGGGAAAAAACCGCTTCACTCGCTAAAGAATAGAGCTTCACATCAGAAGGGGGGCGGGGGCGTGGATTTTTTTTGTTCAACGGACTTGCTTTTAACTTCTTAGTACGGGCATCGCCGTGCGGGTACTGCTAGTTCTGATATATTTTTTAGCATGCTTGCTTTGTAAAGTTCAATCACAACGGAGATTGAAATTGATCTGGAATACAATACCTTCATCTGAAGATTTAAATTAAAGTCAATAATCTAGTTTCAGGATTCAAATCGACGTTATCTGAGATTATGCGAAAGAATGCTGGATCAAAACATGTCTGAAGCTAATTTAGGTAACTATGTATTTTTCCTTTTTCTAACCATTATCCTGTAACGCAATGTAACCTGTAACAACTACAAAAATTGCTATCTCAAATTAATAATTTTCAGAATTTTAGAAAAAGTTCTGTGAGTAGTAAATATCAAATCACTTCTATATGTACAGGGTATATCTACACTAATAGTAGTCGAATAATTTTTTTCTAAACCGCTGCTTAAAATAGACATTTTGGTTATAAAAAAATGTTTGGGAAACTCACCTGGGGTTTGGGTTTGGGGGAACTCTCTCAAACAAAAAGTGGTTTGAAACCAATTTAAATTACACTTTAATTATTTTTGCAACTAAACCAAATATTTCGGGGGGCGGCATCTGTTCGATGTGCTCTGCCACACCTTACTGGCCTAACTTACCTGCCCTGCCACACCTTACTGCAGCGCGTCGTCAAAAAGGAGTGACTTTTTAGTATCAAATGGATATTTAATGAATGAGATTGCAATCCTCAATTGTGACCAAAGTGAAACAAGAAATAACAATGTCAAAAAGCGCAAATTACAGATTGCTGCAGACACGTGTTTCTACATTGCAAGGATTGCTTTTTTCAATGCAAAAGAAATCAGCTTACGGATGAAAAGACATCCGACTCATTTCTTTTGCATTGAAAAAGGTGTTCCTTGTAACTCCAAAACATGTGTCAGCAGTAATATAAAATTTGTGATTTTAGACGTTGTTATTTCTTATATTTTACAATGAATGTGTCTGTAAAATGTACAAACCAAAATTTTTACACAGTCCCTTTTACCTATCATACTCAGCAACCCTAACATTTTAAACAAAAAAGTTTACCTCGTCTACAACTATACAACTAAACACTGATTGAGATATAAAGCTCTGGAACTGACGATTTTTCGTTTCTCGTCCGCCGGAAACTTCTTAGAGAACGCGTGCAAATCAATTTATCATGTGATTTGCAGACAAAAAAAAAAAAAAAAAAACCCTCACCTACCAATCCTTAATTAATCTACTTGCCAGGGAACCACATGAACAGTGTAATAATGAAAAAAAGTTGGAAAAGGTAACAATAGAAAGAACATCTTGAGACATTTTTTGGCGCAAAAATTATTTGCCCTCGTGTCCCCGTTACCGAAATATAAGGTCTTAAAGTCTGCCGAAATATAAAAAAGCCGAACTCAAAAGATTTGAAGTTGAATTTACCAATTTCTCACCAATGATTTAATCGTCTGCAAGTGGTCGGACATCCATCCGCAAAGCTTGTGAAAGAAGTTTCCCTTTATTCACCGAAACTCTCAAAATTTGGCTACTTTTCTTAAAATTTCGGCAGACTTTAAGAGTTTATAAGGGTAATTGTTTATGCATCCAGAAGCATGCTTTAGTATGCTCTTCCAAATGCCCCGAATTTATTTAATTACTGGCTGCATCACCCGGCTTTGCACAGTAGAAATATTTTTGCATGATTTCAGAAAAGTTTCTGACTTACAGGAAAACATTCCTGTTTTTTTTTTTTTTTTTTTTTTTTTTTTTTTGCAAGTTATAAAGTTATATTACTGGCAGAAACTGGCACATCACTTGCCCATTATTTTCCTAGTCTTCACTCACCCATAGTTTAGTTTCAAAAATCACCACAAGTGTGATTATAGAGTTTGTTTTCATCAGCTCTATGATTACTTTTACTCTGACTGACTTTACGCAAGATGTTCAAAAAAAAAAAAAAACAGCTTGAAGCGTTCAAATCACTTTGGTGCATTTAATAGAAAACGTTTGAGTGCAACTGATGAAAGAACAACAACTCATTGTCTTTAGATTTCACGTACTACAACAACCCGAATGATGAGTTCAGGGCCAACACGGGTTCACTCCTGCCCCTGTGGAACATCGGTTGCCGGTTGGTCCGGGGTATGCTGGTCACTGACCTCTGCTGGAACACCCTGTACCCGGACCTTTTCGCAGTGGCGTACAAAGATCCGGAAAAGGACGAAGCAGATGAGAAAGGAGAAGGTAATGTTACTTGAATACTTGGTGCAAACCATTGGGCTGTAATACAAGGGTTTGATTTTTAATAGCGTCAACTATTTTTTTTCCATCTAATACAAAGGTAATACGTGCCGCCTAGTTTTACCTCTTTCAATATGTTTGCCGGCATTGACAACAACCTAATAAAAAACACTGATAGTAGCCAGTGGCCAGTAAACCCAAAAAAGATAGTGGCCATCTCTTTTAAACTGTTGGTAGCCACTTCGAACCATGTTCCGAAACTAATTTTTACGTACCCCACTACATAATTTTGCCATGCAATATTACATCATGTACATACTCATATACCTTAGTCTTCTCCATTCAGTCGTAACTGTAAATCTTTTCTGAAAAATGTAATTTGTATTTAAAATAAAGTTTTAAAATTGGAGGTAATAAAGACATCACATATAAATATAACGTAAAACGTACAAATGTAACGACACCTAAGGTTTTTTAGTCGCTAAAAAATTTTTGTTGCCACCACTGCCTAGTGGTGACCGCTAGTCTCCAGCTTTAGTACAACCCGTTTCCAAAGATGTGGAAATTGTATTACACCTCTGCCTGTTCTGCTTGGTTTTATACTTCCGCACCAACCTCTGGAACATAGACATCGGTGCAACCCTTCCCCCTCCCCGCAAGATTCATAAGTGATCCCCCACAGAATATTTTTTGTTTTAAAGTTTAGCATAGTGTTATCTGTTCAGAGCGTGCGCCCTTATGCTCCTTGCACCCCTCCCTTCCGCGACACGACGCGGAGTTTGCGGGGGTGCTATGTAAGTCACTTGTCTTAAAGCAAATGCCAAGAAAGGGACCCTTCATCTTAGGAATCAAGTCAAAGGCACTAAGGCTTTTGTTAAGGGAATATGGTAGATAGTACAGGGGAGTATGGTATATAATATATTAACACAAATGTTCGCGGACCACATGAAAATTGCTCAGGGACCACAAGTGGTTCATGGACCACAGCACGGTTGAGAAGCACTGCTGTAAGGCAACGCAGATTCTCTGCAAGCCTTTTGAAGAGCAAGAGCCTGATGACACTGTCATGCCGTACGACCTCTAGCATACTCAATCTTTTAAAAATTTCGTTGTTTCTGGCAATGAAAACTTCTGAACAGCTCTTCACTCCGCAAGCTAATGCAAGGTTCAGTTCTTCGCTACACTCCTTCCTCATGCACGTTACTTCGGAAAGTCGAGCCTTTTTGCTCAGACGTAAAGTAAGCATGTTACTGTAGTTAGGGTAGACTTAATCAGGCAGTGTCGTAATTAGTGATGTGCCGGATCGTTAAAAAAAGTAGATCCGCGGATACGGATCCGGATCATTAGTGTCAAGATCCGCGGATACGGATACGGACCTCATTTTTTTTTTCTTTTTTTAATCAAATTTAACTGTCCAAGTGTAAAATTTGTTACGGAATGTATTCCCGTCAGAATAATGGCAGTTTCTTCAAAAAATGTCAACTGTGGCAAAAATATAATCAAGACTATGATTTATGATCGGTTAAAAGTGAGGGAGAGAAACCAGGAATGGGTCAGCGTTGCATTAATTCTTAAATGGAATGTGGAAAATTATTTCTATCTTACTCGGTAAATGTAGGATACAGGAGCAAGAGTGTAAAGCTACTACTGGACAGGCTAGAAATAATTTTTCGCATTTTATTTCAGTATAAATGCCGCGCTGACCCATTCCACCGAATTTACTCCGACCGACGAAATACAGAGCCAGGAACACTTTTACAAGCAGTAAACAGAGAATTTAGTCTCTTTTTTTTTAAGGATGCCGAGAAAAACCAAAACGAAGAATAACTGAAACCCCAAATCAATAACAAAAACTAATATTAATTTAAAAATTAAAAAAAAAACATGTCCCAGAGAGCCGACCTCATATTAAGATGAATTTCGTGGGTCAGAACACACATTTGTTAACAAATATGAATTGACAGCAGATAAAAATTTTAAATCATTGAGCTTTTACCCCTTATCTTCCGAATGTGAAATCGCTACTAATCACTCGTATAAGGGCTTAGAATTGCATTTAAAAGTTATTTAACAAGATAATAGTTTTAGTAGTTAGCTTCTGTTTATAAGTTGGAAGTTTCAATAAATATCAAACGCAGAAAACTTCGTTCTTTCAATTAGGGCCAACATTTTGAACGCACGTGTAAATTTTTACTACCATAATTGTGAAAGTCGTTAAGTCGGTTTTTAATTAATATCTCCGGTAATTAAAATTCTTCAAAAACGAGGCCCAGCTAAGAACACTTTCGATCAAGTCACCTTTTGAACGAAAAATGAACTATCAAAATCGGTTCATCTGTTTAGGAGCTACGATGCCAAAAAAGACACTGATACACACGCTTAAAACTTATTTCCCCTTCCTTTTTGCCACGGGGGGGGGGAGGGGAGTACAAATTGGCTTCTGAAATGATACCTTGTGATTTAAATAGGGAATAAAACCTAATTTAAACGGAATTTAAGAGTTTTTTATTCAAATATTTAAATTTTTTAGAATAGAAGGATCATTTCATTTTAAATCAACAAATGGGGTGTGCATCACCATTTTTGATCTTGATGAAAATTTGCATGTGCATTCCTTTTATTTTCTAGACCTCAAAAAAATAAATATTTTATTTTTAAAAAATTTACCCTTTGATATATAGGCCATTTTTGTCGGTGGCAACAGCAAAAATAGGGCATTTTGATGCTTTGCCTTATGGACAATAATTTTTTTTTCTATCAAAGCTTTTGAACTCAAACATAGCTCATTGGAAAGCTAAGAAAAAGATCTTTTCATATATGATATCAATAAATTTCAGATTTAATAAAAATACCAATTTTTTCAAGGTCAAAGTTTGCTATGAAAAACTTTTTTTACCACTTTTGAAAATTAAAAAACCCATGAAGGGTTTAGAATAATCAGCCCTATTTTTCATCATATATTTATATGCATGACTACGTATTGTATAAAAAAAATTGGCTTGTTACTCCGCCCCCTTTCTGAGATATGCTCCCCCGAAGCTGCTAATTTTTAAAAAAAATCCAGTTTTCAATGCTAAAAAAATGCACGTGGGGGGCCAGATATTTTTTTTATTATTATTTGTGGTATTTCAAGTACTGTGTTTACCAGCTTTCTAACAAAATAAAAGTTGTTTTGTTATTCAAAGGTGTTAGGCAAATATAAGGGTCTGAATTTTCAAATAATTGCACTGAAACAACGTAATTTTTTTTCCACTTTTTAATCTTAGTTTTTTATTGAAAGGGCTCTTCCCTTGCAAGAATTTTTGGTTAAGTGTTGTGAAAAATTTGGAACACCTGAAGAGCCACCATTTTATTGCCAGTAAGCAAGCAGAGTTTTTAAAATAAAAAAAAAAGACGTTCTGGATAAGGGCATGGGCGCCCATAGGCAAAATTTTAAGGGATGAGGCTGGCTCATATATTTTCCTCATGGTTTAGCAGGATATTTTCCCTGTAGAAACCAATTTCAGTACCAATTAGAGTTAATAAAATTTAACATTTTTAAAAATAACTTATTCGTTAATGGCAAAAGAAGAAATGTTCTAAAGTACTAAAAGCAAGGAAGTTCTAATTTCTAAGGGGGGGGGGGGGGGTTAAGCCCCTAATTGCCCCTCCCCTACCTACCATATGGGCTCCCTTGGATAAGGAAGAAGTTTTGGTACTTGGAGTCTTCTCAGAAAATTTTTCTTGTGTTGTCCAAGACGAGGACAGGGCCTATCACTGGTCAGGTGTTCAATTGACACTTCATCCTTTTGTTATATACTGGCAAAAAAATTGGAAATGTTCAAACTGAAAGTTTTTGCTTTGTAAGTGATTACCTGGATCACAACATTATCGCAAAGATCCTTATTAAAAAAATTAAGGCAAACCACCCTTCAGTTTCAAAATTAACCTACTTTTCAGATGGGTCTGCTGCACAATATAAAAACAGAAAGAACTTCATTAACCTCAGCCACCATGAAGAGGACTTAGGTATAAAAGCAGAATGGCATTTTTTTGCTACGTCCCATGGGAAAGGCCCATGCGATGGGATTGGGGGAACAGTAAAGAGGCTAGTTCGAAAGGCTAGTTTACAGCGCCCAATTAATAATCAAATCTTAAATCCATTAGATGTACATGATTATTGCACCAAACATATTAATTAAATAATGTTTAAGGCTTTCACGGCCGGCGTCAATATGGGGAAATAACATTTCCGGACTTATTGGCCGTGGTCTAATTGGAGTAGAAATTCCAGACGTTTCGGCTTGCTTTGCTGCAGCCATGATGATGAGTCACAATCATGGTAGTAAATTTCTCAAGTATGACGGAAACACGGGGTTCTACCATTGTATTTGATCCCCCCCCCCCCCCCCTCCTCTTCCCTGTGATGATCGGTTGCCGTGCACGCTTATCATGTAACCTAACTCTAATGGACGTAATATTCCTGAATTTCTGGGGCTTCATTTCAACATCAGGAAATTTTAGACTATAGTCCAAAGGGGATCTGCAGACAGAATAGAGGAGGCAACTGCTCAATAAGACATCGACACAGGGACCTAGAAGGTCAAGAAGGAGTGTTGTGGGAGTTTGGAATTCGAAAATTACAGTCGTAACTCGCGAATGCGGTAGCAACACTATTACAGGGTTCATACTCATTTTTAAAAGTGAAAATTAAGGACTTTTTAAGGACTCATTGGAAATAATAAGATAATTTTAGGCACACCATTTCAAAGTTTCCCAGGTGGTAAAGAACTTGATACATATTTATATACACATACACAAATGCATAACATTGTTCCCAAACTGCAGGAAAAGGCACAATTGACTGCACTGCCCCATTATCAGTGAATTATATATTTAAATTGTCATGCATCACAGGGATGAGAGTGGTCTGAGATCAAAAGGGAGGAAATCCAAAAAAAAAAAAAAAAAATTAATCATGCAGAAATCAAAATAGCCCTTAAAGTCCGTGACATTCCAAAATTGAACAAAAAATGGCAAATTTACCAAATTCAAAGATAATACGCACTTTTCCCTTATTAATTATCTTTGAAATAATTGGGTAGCGATTAATACAATGCACATATTGTTTTTAAAGCATTGTATTTATATCTCAAATTTCAGTTATAAAAAAGATCAGGAAAATGAGGATAAATGTAGAAAATTATTTGTATATTAAAGCATTATTTGTTTAGCATACCTTATTGGAGTGAGAGGGAAATTGAAGAAAAAGAACTAAAATCTTTTTTCAAGGTATTCAAACTATGGTTTATTATTGCTTTGCATTTGTTATTGTTACTAACATCCCATTTTGCACAAATTTGCTGCATTGCACAAATCCTTGCAAGTTTGTTTATTTCAACATAAATTTAAATTTTGAAAGAGAGGCAGCAATTTCTAGCCCCCCAAGTCCTGAAATAAAGGGTTGAGGGAGCTAGAGTTCAATCTTGGCTGTATCACTAAATATCAATTTTTCACAATTTTTAGAGAAAAATATATTTTTTTAACAAAAAACATTTGAATTTAAGGTATAGAAAATTGGATCATAAATTTTAAAATTAGGTTTATTTGTAAAGTAAAAATTTACAACAGAATAAAAAATCTAGGTTTTCCTTATCTGGTAGAACATATTTTCACAACGAGAATTGAAAATAAATAAACATATATAAATATAAATAATTGGTTAACCCTTTCTCTTGTATTGGAATTTATAATTTGGTTTTAAAAAAACTTCATAACCCTATTTCAGGATCAAAATAACTACTTGAAATTGCTTCATTTAATCATAAAATTCCAAAAAAACTAACAGACTGCAGAAGCGTAAACCATTAGAGATTCCCCATAAATATTTAGAAGGTTTTCTTAAATACATGAAAAAGTAACCATGCCAAGTTTCAATACAATCTGAGCTTGTGGGAGTTAGCCCATATTTTTTTGACTGAGTTTTGCAATCTTTCTAAAATAAATTTAAGAAAAAATTATTATTGAAATAATGAATAAAATACGTAGATATAAAGTAGCCTATGGTGAAAAAACCTTCCAACATTAAAAATTATTGAAATATTTGCAGGATGCAAAAAGATTGAAATCTCAATCAACACATGCAATTTTCGGCGAAACACGTGTTTGACATCGTTGGCATGTTTCCCAAACATACGTTTTCGGCAGAAAACGCGGAGGATGAACATTTGAAGGGAGAAAATAGAAAAACTAAGAAAAGGGGACCAAACTTAATATAATTTTGAAAAAAATTAAGGAAATTTTCAGAAAATTAAGGACTTTTTAAGGGTTTTGTAGGGACCTTAATTTTGCTTGATGAAAATAAGGGTTTCTTAGGGTTTTTTTAAGGAAGTACGATCCCTGTATTATGATAATACTGCCAGGCAGAAGTGGGCAAAATGTGTTAGAGAGTGGGACAAGTGGTTCTTTGAGGCATGTGTAGAAAATTACAGGACTGAGTAGTCGGAGTCGGGCTGATTTTGGGGAAAAGGAGTCGGTGTCGGGAGTCGAAAGTGCAAAAGTCCAAGAGTCGGAGTCGGTCATTTTCCCTTGGTTTGCAACGCTGCCAGCACTTGCGCAGTGGGACTGATTTAGAGGCAAAAAAGACGGAGTCGGAGATTCTAAAATTCTCGGAGTCAGAGACGATTATTTTCTTTTCGTCACAGCAAAAAAAAAAAAAACCCTCAGTTTATATGCAAGGGGTACTGCTTAGTAAGCGTTGGTTTCCTCTACATTAGCTCGCTCTGTTTTTATTTTACATTTAAATGGAACTTCTATTGGTTCTTAACGACACATTTGACTAGTTATTTTTACGTAGAGTTTAAAGTTGTTTTAATTATTTGGAGATTAATTTTTGTGAAAATTTTCCACGATGTTTATTTGGCTGGTGGCGGTTTATTTTAGTTTTAATTGCCTAATTTAATTACTGGGCGGAATATTTTTGATTTTTATGCAACTTTTAGTATTGTAGCTTGTTTTGTAATCATTAAAGAAGCAGCTTCGATGTAACTTTGACTAGACATGGCGATAAAAAATGTGATTCGATTTCTGCAGATGACCTTGGAATAATCTTCGAGAAAGGTTGCGTCTGCGTGTACAGTCTGAAGGGTCCGTCGCATCCGGAACGGATATACGTCTGTCCATCTGCTGTCCGTTGCCTGGATTTTCACCCGGATCGTCCCTATCTAGTGGCGATGGGATTCTTCGGGGGCACAGTCGCAGTTTACGATTTGCGACGCGAAGATTTTTCGCCCTCGGGAAAAAACTCAAACTCGGAGAAGTTGTTCCACCAGGACACAGTCAGTGAGGTATGTTCCTGATCATCTTAAATTTTATTTAGTTGAAGCTTTTTCTTACTCAACCAAATAGTTTATGTTTACCATACGTAACTACCAGTAATTTGGCGCAGCGATTTGGCTTTGACTTTTTTACGTTAGAGATTGCGGGTTTAAACCCAACCGCCTGTCGGTAGATTTTCGAGCTGGAGGCGGTGTAGTTGAGTTACGTTGCTAGCTAAATTAGGTTGTTTGTTTGACGAATAAAATTTATTTTAGCTTCTAGCGTGAAGATAATCTTATCTCTTTATGAGATGTATGTTGCGTCCAGCTTGTTTGTGGCTTTTCCACACTAATGAGCTCTAAAAGGAATGAAACTGCAGTCAGTGGATGCCGTAGATGAGATGATTGGTTTTTGCTTGTTTTCGACAACAACAGGTTTTACGTAATGCGTGACTTTGCTAGAAACTGTTCTGTCATGTTCATATTTAACTTCCTGCCACTTGAATTCCGCAATTTAAATATACAGGCCTGGGCCTCCCTCGTATAGCATAGTGCTTCCACAACACGGTTTCGATATTACATGGTACAAAACTTGAATTTAACGCTACACAGTTTTGATATGACTCGAATTTTAAAAGATGGAATTTCATTTTTGTTTAACACACTGTTAAAACTGAATAATAATAATTTTTCAAGTTTTTACTTTATTTTCATGAAACTTTTACGAAAAAGTTTGTCTTCGGCTCGTAAGTTTAGTTTCCTTGTGTAAAACTAACTTATAACTTTTAAATACTTGATTTTTCTCATCAGTGCTCTAAAAACAAAAGGATGAAAATTATTTGGTTTCCAATGCGTGGTACATTAGGATTCAACATAAGCTAAATTTGGCAAACGATAAATAAAAAATGTAGTCGAAACAAAATCTATACTAATATTATAAAGAGAGAAGGCGGATTTTTGTGTGTTTATATGTTCGAAATAAATTCCGGAACCGCTGCACCTATTTGAAAAATTCCTTTACTATATGAAAGGTACTTCCTAACTGAGTAACATAGGCTATAATTCGAAAAAAAATCAGATAAATAGCTCTTTTTTTTAATTCCAATTTAGGACCAAATTTCACATAAATTCCCTAATATTTGAGTGAAAGATTACTCACACATATTAATATCATATATCGTTGAAAAGGGTAGAATTTTCCGCGTTCTAAACAATTTGTTTCAATGATCTAACTTAATTACGGCGGGAGTAATTTGCGTTTTTAGCTCGAACTTTTTTAGGCTTAGCTGAAATTTAGGCACTACTTTCTTCATTAAATCTATCAATAAAAAGTGAAGGAATTGTCCCATAGTTTTCTTTTTGACACCATTGGAAGAAGCGACATTTTTTACTCCAAATCTTTCTCGACCTATGACCGAAAAACTTAGCTTCTATCTTCAAAGGAAAAAAAAGTTACAAGCGTTTTTAAATCAAGTTCGAAAAATGTCATTTTGATTCAGGTTGTCAACCATTTTATTTTCGCGTTTCCCATGGTTACGCTTTTTGAATTCGTTGTTTCATTCCTGATTTTGTATTTAATTTCTTAAACTTACTTTATTTCGTGTTTCCATGGTTACGCTTTTAAAGTCCATCTTTCGACTTTTTAATTTCTTAAAAGTATTTTTATATCTATCGTCATTGTTTGGAAGGGTAATTTTACAAGGTGCTTTTTTTTTTCCTTTATTTAAGCCTGATTGTTGAATATATGTCACTTGACACAATTTTTATTCTCAATGGTAGACCGGACAAAGCCGGGCAACGCAGCTCTTAATATATAAAGATTTGAAAGCTACTGTTAATGTGATTTTATACTTTTTTGTTTGTTTGACGAAACATTTATTATTGCCAAAGAAAAGACATCAACTTCACTTGCAAAAGGGTTGGGTTCCGGTAGCGTGGTCGCTTGGTGCGTTAGGCAATGAGCAGTTCAGTGTAGGATTATTGTTTTAAAGCAACCGTAAATGTAATTCATTGTTTTGGTGATTTGTTTTGAAAGAAAAGAAACTTTAGATTGGTTTTTATCCGAGTGAAATGTGCATTTTCTTTTTTTTTTTTATTCTGACGATGATTTTTGAATGTTTCACGGGATGTTATTTTTTTTTTTTTTTTCGTTAGACGGATGGATTATGATAGCGTGGTTGCTGGGCGAGTTTGGCGATAAACAATAGAGTTTCAGAATTATTTTTACGTTTGAAAGATATTACTTGATGTCTTTTTTTTGTTTATTAGGCGAAATATTTCAAATTGCAGTAAAAACCGCTTCACTCGCTAAATAAAGTTTTAAAGCAACTGTAAATCCAGTTTAAATATTTAACGAAAAGTTTTAAATTCCAAAGAAACTTTAATATTTTTTTTTTTTTTTTTGAAAAGGTGTGTACGCATTTTATAAAAAGAAAAATGATCATTTCATATCAGAGGGGAGGAGGCGTCAACTTTTTTTATTCAACGGACTTCCATTACATTTTTAGCACGGGCATCGCTGTTCGGGTACTGCTAGTATAAAATAAAATAAATCTATTTATTGAATTAAATATTTTGTTTCGTTGTTTCTCGGACGAACTTTATTGCTATAGAAAAGATCAGATTTTTTTTCTGATAGAATACGTTTTGTTGTTACTAAAAAAAGTGCTTTATGTTTTTTCTTGTGCATAAAAGTTTTAATTGTAAGCATGTAAAACAATCAAGTAGTATCTTTTATAACAACTCTTTGTTTCTGATCAGTGGGGCGTTGTATGCTCTGGTTGCCAGTTTTTATTTGTATGTTCTATTGAGTCAAAACTTCCTCTATTATAAAATTTATATCTTAAGACTTGGTTTCGATATAACAAGGTACACGTTCCTTGATTCACATTTTTTCAAAGTCTCGTATAACACGGTTTCGATATAAAACAAAACTTGGTTCCGATACAACACTGTACATATTGACATGATTTATAATAAGTGTAGTTAGCTTAAAAAATAAGTGTGAAAGGTCTCGTATAACACGGATTTGATGCTTACATGGAACGAATTAACCGTGTTATACGAGGGATACCTACGTAAATTACATACATAAATGACTGTTTTTTATAACTAGTAGCAAAGTAGTTCTTTGTTTTTTTTTCTTTAAACAGATTCAGTGGTTACCAGATACCATTCCGCAAAAATTCTGTTCTGTGTCTGCTGATGGTAAAATAATAAAATGGCAATTTATGTTGGTAAGTCAAAAAAGAAAAAAAAAAGCTTACTTTATAGCCTGCTTTATTTTAGTGTCTGATAAAAACTTTGCTTCCCTTATTTTGATTATCTTTTGCAATTTATTTCTGATTACAGCATGACCTATTTCCGAGCGAAGTAGTGACGTCATTATTGGTCAGGAATATTCTTCCTGAAGCTCCGCCCAAGGGCATAGAGATGGAAAAAGAAACTGTAATGGAAGAAGTTAGTTTAAAAGGTCAGATGACTGGGGATTATTTTGGAGCATTCCCCTTTTATTTTTCTGTTCTTTTTCACAGTACTGTAGATGAGTTTTCTATCAATAGCTCAATAGCTGGCAACGTTACCAGATGGGGTCAATGTCGGATATGGGGGGAACAAGTAGGGGTCCTTGTCTCTTGGAACAACTTCTGTGGGGTGGCGAATTTACCCTATTTCTGTGCTTTTTTTGAATTCTTATTTAAAAATTGAAGGAAGGTGGGTAAAGGATAAAGCTGGCGGTTTCAAGGTTTGTCCCGGCTCGGAAAAGTCGAAAATCCGGCACTGGGTGCCGTTAAAAGGATTGAAGTGCGTAGAGGATTTCAAAAAGTAAGGTAACAAGAGCTCTGAGGGGCGTGCAGATCGCAGAATAAAAATCGCGCCGAAGATAACGAAGATAATCAGAGCTTTCAAACGGTATCGGTGGATAGAGCTGGGTGAAATTCACTAAAAAGACAAAATGCCAGTTAGAAGTTTGCTGCGTTGACGGAAATATATCCTGCCAATGAAATTTGATAAGGTTTTTCGTTGGGGGTTAATGGGCCACCTTTGCACTAAGTAATTTCCATCTCTTTAGACTTTTAAAGAAACACTTGGAGGTCTGGAAAGGAAGAAATCATCGTCAAGAATGAGGAACCACATCAAGATGGCTTGCTAAACCGTAGCATCGGTTCTGAAGTGCTGACCTCTCAAGAGTTTCTTTTAAGGTACAGAGAGATGAAAATCAAGCGGTGCAAGGTTGGCACTGTGAGGAGGGTGGTCCAATATACCTCTCAACCCCAAAAAATAACTTCTTCATGTTTCTTCTTCATTGGTGGGACATGTTTTCGTCACCGTAGTATTTTCCGACTGCTATTTTTTCCTATAAGTAGACATCCAGCTCCATCCACCGGTACCGTTTGAAAGCTGCTCCTCAACGCTGTTAAAACAGGACCGAGTTGACTCAACTACTTTACTCGTGGGTTGAGTGAAAGGTTGACAATATCCTTTTAGTTGATTTAACTAAACGAGATGAGAATGGAGCGGCTCACATAGGTTTGGCTTCTTAATAATTACCAGTTCGAAAGTTGATCCCTATTGTGAAGGAGGACTAAGGCTGCAAATGATACATTTCTTCCACATTCCATTCTTCCTCCTCCGTTAATATGATCTCAAGGGGGATCATGCAGGGGGGGGGGGGTACGCTCTCTGGAAGAAAAATTCAGCTGTGGAGCTTACCTGAAGTTTATCAGAAGTACTTTGTTAGATCCGTACATTAGAATCCACACCACCCAGATTGCTTTTATCCACGTAAAAAGAATTTCACTATCGGAAAAATGCCATCGATCCATCCAAATAGTAATATTATATTTTTTCATGTCTCAGAAAAAACATTTACATGGGTTTCTTTCCAGCTGGCGGCACAGCTCTCTCCATAACCGGTGATTCTTTTGCCGTCGGCACAACCACCGGAGCGATCGTGCTGGGCTCTTTGGAAGAGAAAGTCGGCACTGCAGATCATGTGGACCACAAGCACTCTGTGAGATCCGTACAGTGGAATCCGTATCACCCGGATGTGTTTTTGTCGTGTGGGAAAGATTTCACCGTCAGAATTTGGCATCGATCGATTAGGTACATCCTCATATATAACAGCCAGTGATCGAGTAACGCTCCTGACGTCATCAACAATGTAACTCGGGCCATATAAGGTCCCTACATATACGAGCCGACGCATCAGCTTAAGATTAGCCATTTTGGATCGGAGCGCGCGTTTGAGTGGTTGTCTTTTCTGGCGAGTTATTGCGTTTGGTAATTGTTTACTGTAAGTAATTATTAGCTGCACGTGAATTCTTGGCAAATTTGGCGAATTCCGAAACTTTGCTGTGGTAACCCTAGCAGCGCAACAATGAAAAATCCGATCCAAAATGGCTAAACTTAAGCTGATGCGTCGGCCTATATCTATATAGCGGCTCTACACTGTAACAAATTTCGGAAACGTTTCTGGATATATCGGAAACGTTTCCGAAATAGTAGGAATCCTTCATCCAATAGCGAACTCCTCAATATTCAGAAAGCTTTTTGTTATTTCAAGATATCTAGAAGCGGAAGTGATGACGCAACGCTTCGAAACCTATTTCATCCTTCCAACACAGGCGCCAATGAGTCGGAAATAACGAGAACTTCTTTTTTTCTTATCTATGGTTGCTGCAGTCAGCAACTGTTTAGCATTGGATTGCTTGTTATTTCATGTCTAGAGAGTAGTAAAATGTGTCGAAACTAATTTTACGCCTTTGCATTTTGGACTGCCCTTGATTTTTTAGACGATGTACGCAGCTATTAAGTTAGTTAATAACCATTTGCTTCTTTACAATTTCCAATGCGACCATAATTAGATATATATTGCGTGTTCAAGCGTGAATAGTTTCAACACCCGTGTTTATACTTAATGAAACGAAACCCTTTGGATTACTTATTCAGTTGTAATGGAGGTACTTAAGATTTTCTTCCGCTCATGTTCACTTGTAAGTATTAATGAATATTTTAAAACATGTTGTTATATACATTTATATTTTTGTTGATTTGCATTTGATGAGGCTCCAATTGTAACTGTTTTTGGGTTTATCGAATTAATTTAAAGTTATCCTACATACCTATGTGCGCGGTGTACTATTTGTTGTAACCAACTGAAACTGATTAATTACGCAAAAGAAGTAAGATTTATATTTGAGAAGCAATCACAGAAAAGTTATTTCGAAATACTTGGATGTACATACATTTTGGTTCAAAAAGAAAAAAAAATCAATTGTTTAATTCATCAGAAATATGGTAATGCAAATATTTTCTAGTATTGTAATATGCTTCACAAAAAATGTGCCGGTATAATTTATCTTTTTTTATTATAATTTATTCATTCATTTAAAAATATTTATACCATTAGAAAATGACCATGTTATCTATTAGTAAGAACATCGTTATGAAATTAATTCATCTGCTTATTCATTTTGTTAAATGTGGTTAACAATAAAAAAATTCCTTGACATTAGTTACGAAAATAACATTTCCTTCGTGGATATACTAGTTTAATGTAGGACACTCAGGAGGAATGAGTCAGTGGCAAAAATGGAACAGCTGCATTTACATGCTGAAATAAAAAGTAATATTATTTCATGTCATCGTTTTAAAAGTGATCAGTTTTTAAATACTATGTTATTAATATGCAATGCACATATGGTGAGAAGACGAGGGGCGTTCACCACGCAGACTGTGCCATTGACATTTTTAAGGGGTTGCTTTTTTTAAGGTGGGGGGCGCTTTATATCGTTTTATGGGTGCACCATCACTCTTATGGTGTGGGGGAGGGGGACTCTCGGAAAGGGCAAGAACAGAAGAATAAACCCGAATGGTTCCAGCAGGGGGACTTTGGTGTCATATTTAAATTCATCAATTTCTCTGTTGGTACTTTTCGGTACACTTTGTTCGTCAAAGAAATTGACTTGACGTGAACGAATTTCGGAACGCAAAGTGTAGGTAAGTTCTGTCAAATTTTATCCGAAAATAAAAGCTATCAAGTTTGATACAAGATATGTTTTTAAGTTCTGCATTAAAAATACAATATGTTGATAATTTTGTCTTGAAAATATTGAGAGAAAAACTGAATTTTAATATTGTTTAACAAACAATCCCACTTTTGAGAAAGTACTCCCCTTCCCTCCCCCGACGATTTTGTGATTATGAATGAAACTACTATATTATTTCATAAATTTTCAAAAATTTATAACTGTGCATATGTTATGCTGTTAACCATGCTATTTGTCATTAGAAATTCAGAAAAAAAAAATCCACGAATGATTCTAAAATTGCTTGTTTCATTGCTCTTAGATATGAAAGAATTGAAACTGATATGGCATGCAATACTATAGTAAAGAATTATTTTTTAGAAAAAATCACGGAAAAAGGATTCCGAAATTCTCAGAAACGTTTTTGAAAATTGTTTGGAGAATTCCGAAATACTCGGAAACGTTTTCGAAACTTTCATGAACCACAGCTGCACAGAATACTCAGAAACATTTCTGGAAATTACGGAAAGAGGATTCCGAAATACTCAGAAACGTTTCTGAAAATTACAGAAAGAGGATTCAAAAATACTCAGAAACATTTCTGGAAATTATAGAAAGAGGATTGATTCCGAAATACTCAGACACGTTTCTGGACATTACAGAGAGAGGATTCCGAAATACTCAGACACGTTTCCGGACATTATAGAAAGAGAATTCCGAAATACTCAGAAACGTTTTTGAAAATTTCATGAACCGCAGCTGCACTATATACTCAGAAACATTTCCGAATTTTTTTTACAGTGTAGGGCCATAGCATGATAATTTGATAATATGTTTTGGCAATGCTTAACATGCTGGGCAAGGCTTCATTTTTACAAGGCTAGACTGAATCCGGTAACCTAACTGATTTACTGGTGAGACTGTTAGTAGGGGAGCCCATGATGCTAAGTGTGGATTTACTCGAGCTTTGCGGGGACGCATTGGGTTTTGTAGTTTAGGTTATAAAAAGAAGAAAATGTTGCACAATGTTCAACTTCAGTGGTGGGCAAAGTGTCTACTGATATTCATAAATGTAAAAAAAAAAGTTACATGAAAATACTCGAGACTGTCAGATACTGATAGTTTTGATGCTCCAACGTGTCTCTAATACTAAAAGAAGAGATCCTAAATAAGAAGAGATTGGACAACTTCAGACCGGCGGCCATCTTACGTCCAAAATGCTCACTTCCCGTAGACCGGTAAAGGTTTTTGAAAATTGTTTATCTTGTTTGGCGGGAAGCTTTTTGCTCACCAAGCAACCACTTCATTTTGAAAAGCTTCCCGCAAATAGGATAAACAATTTAAAGGATCTATCCATATTTCTGAGGAGTTGAAAGTGGGGAGGAGGTTCTAATGAAAGTAGGTATGATGAAAAAGGAGAAGAGGAAGGACGATAGTTTGGCAGATACTTGGCGGACAAATTAGATATAACTTTTTAAGGCTGAGGGTTTTTGGGTTTAGGATGAAGGCTTTCTTTTTTGTGCGGAAAAGTTAAAGGTTTTCTTGGCGGGGAAAATTTTACAACAGGGTTGTTTTTGATGAGATATCTGTTTACGAAACACAAACATAATTTAGCACAAACAGTAACTTTTAGTTTATGTATTTTCATTGATTAGATATTAGTAAATCAATTGCTTTACTTAAACAAGCCATATCTGTTCAATGAAATTATTACCAAGTGTTTGTGACATCTCAAAATACTTTGGGGTAAATAATGTAAGTTCAAGTCATGTCGAAGTGATTCTCCGGGGAAAGTTATTGTGTATAAAATTCCTCAAAATCTTAATGAAAACATGAGTTGAGTCCTTAGATTTGCATCAATTACCACTCATATGCTCTCAAAACCAGACTTAGCAAAATTTTGTATTTTTTTTTTCTCTCTTCCATTCTTTTGCTTCCGCTAAAAATCCTGTGGCTTTTAGTTGTCGTTTTGTCCCCCCCCCCCCGCCCATCCACTTTTCAGTTCCAATCGCTGCCTTTGGGTGGAAACGAATGCATCCACAGGAAAATCCCGTTACAAACGATTTCTAAATACAACTAAATATCCATTTCAGCGAAATAAACTTTCAGTTTCAATTAAACTTCCCTTACATAGCTCGAATTCCTTTAAAACGAAATTCCCGTTACAACGAACAAAATTTGCGGTCTTTTGAAGTTCGTTGAAACGGGATTTCACTGAATTAGTTTGTGAGGATGCCTGTTTATCATTACAGATGTGATAGCTTCTAAATTAAGCAGAGTCGCACTGAAATGAACTAAACAGACGTATCTAATTTTATCTCTCCCCCCCCCCCCCCACTTCAATGGCATTGTCCAGACTTGCTTCTTGCCAAATCTATGGCAAACGTAGTCAAACAGTAGATGTTTAATTATAATAAACGCTTAGTTATGGATGATGCTCTCTGAGGATAAAACACTTTGGGCAATTTCAAAACATCAGCAGATTTTTTAATACTAAAAAGAATGCTATTCCGACAAATCACATTTAAATATTTTTGAGCTATGTCATTTTTCCTGCTATGTCCTTTATTTTTTTTCCTGTGATTGTCAGCATTTAATTACCTTCACTTCACGGTATTCCTCTGTTTCAGGAGTTCTGTTTTCAAATTCTTTTTTGAGCAAGAAGTCGTGGATGTGCGCTGGGCGCCATTTTCGTCTACGTTGTTTGCAGCCATTTCTGGGAATGCTGTAGTAAGTGAACATGAACTATCATTTGCAATTTTGTAAAACGACTACATTTTTGAACAGTATGCAGTTTAAATTGCCATCTTCATTAATTCATTTTAGTTTTGTTTTTTAAGAGTTCTGTTCCATACAATTTAACCTTACACCAAGGCAAACTTGACAACAGTGGGATGTTTGTTTAAAGAAAAAATACTCATAATGAGAAAGTTCCGAAAAGATACTTTTTAAAAAAGCAATAAGAATGGGAAATTCAAGCAAAACATATTTTTCACTTTGTATGTGTGAAATAAATTGGTATATGTTTAATAAAATATGTTCAATTCTCATAAGTAAAAAAAGGATAACTAATTTCCCAAAAATAGTTCCCTATTGGCATGGTCCATATGCAAAATTGTAAGGGGGGTTCAGATATTTTCCCCATAGAAACCGTTTTCAGTACAGATTAGAGTTATTAAAATTTAACATTTTCAATGACGCATTCATTAATGGCTGGTGAAGAAATGTTTTTAGATTTTCGCAAAGAAAAAAGTACTAAAAGCAAGAAAGTTCTAATTTCTAAAGGAGAGCCGGGGGGGGGGCGCTTGAGGCCCTACCCCATATGGGAACGTATGTAAACTAAAATATAAGCTAACTAAACTATTATGTGAATTGCGTAATAAAGATGTGAAACAGTTCTCGCAACCCTTTAAAATGTATGTATGTGTCATTCTAAAGAGCTTTTTTTCCACACAAGGGGAAGTTTGTTTCAATTTCTCAATTAAATAGAAAAAGAGATACAAGATATTTTTACTTTAGCGAAAATCCTAGGCTGAATTGAATTCAAGCACAGAGAGGAAGAGCAACGTATTACGGGAGACAACGAGTTTGAAAACGAATATTCAAACGTACACTACGGCCGTTTTTTTTATGCCCAGGGGCCCTTTATTACCAATGCTGTGAAATTTTGTAGGGGAAAGTTGGGTAAAACTGGGACCTTAAGGTTTTCAGGCTTCTAAAAATCAGTTTTTAGCATAAAGGAACAAAAATTTTCAAAATTATTCACTACTTATCTATTAATGCTACCACAGTTGCAAAAACATGAGTGTTTTTTTTTTTAATTTGTATCAATTTGTTTGTAAAAAAGTCATTTTACCCGATTTTGGGGTTAAACCGGGTAGACATGTTATTGCTATGGGAAAATAAAAAGTTTAAAAGTGTCCACAAAATTCAAGTTTTATTTAGTGACATATGTTAACTATTGTCATAACATAATAGAATAAGTATAAAAGGACACATATTGATGAGTGGTGAGTAATTTTAATTTTACCTTTAATTTTTTGCTTTAATATAAGGCCTATTGACACCAGTCGCAAGTAAAATAGTTATCTTCCTCTTCGGCCCCATAGCAGCTTTCATGGGCCCAACGACGACATTGGAAGTATTGGATCTATCTCTCACCACCCTTGGAGTCCGAATAAAGCTCATTGCAGTAAATGCAGGCAGTATTGTCATCCTCTTCATTGAACTCATCCCTCATTTGCTCCTTCGGCTTTTCTTTATTTGGACGCTTATTTTCTGGTTCTTCCATTTGGCATCTTTATAATGCTGTCTTTTCTTTAATTCGTTTATCTTTCCTTCAGGGTTTTTTTTTTTCTTCCGTCTATCTTTGGTGTTCTTTGCATCATTTTTCTTTTTCTTTTCTTCTAATGTTGCCTAAAGATGAAACTTGTATGGGGAGCCCGTCAAAATGAGTTTTCCCTTTTCTTTTGTCCTCCTTCGACTGCGTCTTTCACTCAGTGTATGGGGGTAGTACCCAGTCTTGCCCTCGGTTAGTACCCGGTTTTGCCCCGCACGCACAGCTTTCATAAAAATGCCGTCATATGACAATACAGAAAGCTACAGACAATTACTTAGAATGATAATGAAGGTAATTAAATGTTGTAAAAAGAGAGCTACATACCTTTACTGTTGCAGAAACAGAAACATAGTATTGGTCTAGTTTTGTTCAAAAATTTTAAGCAAAATCCACTCATACAGAATTTTCTTCACAAGAACGAAAGAAGCGAGTATATTACTTTCTAATTTAATGGCCGCTGCTTCTTCATCAAGGTGGAGGGTAGTTGCTTTCTTGTCCACGTGATTGCAGCCCTTACAGAGGCTAGAAGGGGGGTACCCGGTTTGCTCCCGACTTCCCGGTTTTACCCCACTTTCCCCTACAAGTTAGTTTGGACCTCAAACGGTTTGTAACCATGGCGACGAAAATTTATCCTCTTAATAAGTATCAAAACAACGAGTAACTTATTCTCATCGTCATGGCAATCTGGAAAATCAGAGCAACATCCACTTTGGTCAAGCGAGAATAATAAGCAACTCGTGATTGCTCAAAAGAAAAAAAAAAAAGGAATAAGAAAAAAAAAATAATAATTTGAACTTTGACATCTTGAATTCAAATTATTTTTTTCGCAATCACGAGTGTGTGTGTGTGTGTGTAGCATGTGTGTGTGTTTGTGTGGGGAGTATGTGTATGTGTGGGTAGTTGTGTGTACGCGTTTGTGTGTCTGTATATATGCGTGTGTGTATGTGTTTGTGTGTGTAGATGTATGTGTGTGTGTAGGTGTATATATGTCTGGTGTGTGTGTGTGTGTGTGTGTGTGTGTGGGTGAATGTGTAAAGGTAGGCAAGTAAGTGACGAAACCTGGAGACGGTTTTCTTCGCTACAGGAGCAGCACCGTGAGGAGCCCGTCGACGGTGATGCTGCAGAGAATGGCGGGGAGAAAATAAAATGATAGGACATCAAAACAGTCAAATGAGAACAATAAGCAATCGTGATTGCTCAAAAAGAAAACGTTCTTTCCAATTCTTGTAAAACAAATTTGAAATGTATTAATCTTTCGCCCAGATTCATGTATTTGACCTCTCGACGAGTAAGACAGAAGCTGTGGGAACCTACACAGTCTACACCGCCAAACAAAACTCCCGGCTTACAGTTCTCCGCTTCCATCTATTCAAGCCAATCCTTATGGTCGGAGACGACAGGTGAGGAATCATTTACAGAGCAATTAAGAGCAAAAGCCTAAGTAAATGAGCTGATGTGTGCATCACATGACTTCCTTTTACTCCAATTTAATGTTATTTCCCTATTATTGCAATTTTTATGTGATTCTCTCTCTAACTCTCTAAATATCACTAACAATGGCCACATTAAAACCAGATTTTAAAAAAGTCGCCAAATTTGTCGCCAAGTGGGCGACAAAACTTGGCGACCAAAAGACTGGCGATATATCGCCAAGTGTCCGCCAAACTGTAACACTACTTGAGTTTACATCGAAATGAACAATGATTTCCCCCCAAAAAAAGGGCAAAAGAACCCTTTAGAAACACCCGAATACAACCAAAAACGGAGGTGCACAACTAGACCCCACTAGGAGTCTACGTACCAAATTTCAACTTTCTAGGACATGCCGTTCTTGAGTTATGGGACATACATACACATATACACACATACGTACATACGCACATACACTGCTCGACGTTGAAAATGCAACACCAAGAAGGAGCGTTCAGAAATTTATGCAAATTTTAGAGTAGACGTACATCACTGAGTTATGTAAATGATGTGAAATGCGCAGCTCTCCGACGCACGTGAAGTAAGATATAAGGGAAGGAACTTGCGGAATGAGTAATATTCGTGTCGTTATTTCTGACTGGAGAATTATCGAAGAAATTTTGTATTTGTCTTGGAGGATACGTGTAACATGAGAGAATGCCAGGCCGCCGTCAACGAACGCACTTCCAGCAGATAGACGATTTTACGAGGGGTATGTTGATCGGGCTGAGAAGGGGAGGTTGGTCGTACGTCAAATCGCAGCTGATACCCACATGGATGCGAGCACGGTGCATCGACTATGCCGAAGATGGTTGGAACAACCAAATGTGGCAAGATTGAGGGGTGCAGCGTTAGCCAGAGTGACGTCAGAACGCGTGGATCGACGCATCCACCGACAAGCTGTTGCAGACACACAAGTCACTTGTTCCTCGATTCTGCACACTGTCAAAAATGAAACGCTCAATTTTAACGATTCGGCAATCCTCGAGCACTATTTCGTTATTTTCTACGATCCTTTCGTCACCGAATCACGTGATATTTGACGAAACCAGAAATCTCAAATTTTTCACGAAATAATTTCGTCCCGATTTCGTCACATTGCAGTGCATTCTGGGAGTTTTCGTTTCAGTCTTGTACTTGCTCGTTAAAATATTTTACGGCAGTTATTCTAAAGGATTCATAAAGAAGGTTAGTATTTATTAAAATTTGTATGTGCAATGTGCCTTCTTTTATGTATTGTTACATTTTTGTTTAGTGTTGTGTTTATTGTTGGATTTAAAACACATTAAAATTGAAAACGACCTGTTCGATTTGGTTTGGAATTCTGTATACACTAACTTTGAGTCACCTCCACGTTAGGCTTAACTAGCGTTATTTTTTATTTGCAAATGAAAATGTGTGTTTGTTGACATTTGTTTTCAAAAACGTACTTCCTTTATTTCCCCCCGTTAGACAATTGACAAAGATGATCAAAGCATTTTTACGAATTTAAACTTACATAAAAAATTCCACCGTCGCTACAGCAACGCAGATAATAAATACAGCGCCTTGATAAATAGCATAGAACTTTGAAGCTTTTAATTTCAACGTTGAATATGTTTCATGGTTATGTGTTTTCATTCTTCTTCATGAATTTTACTAATATAATTCTGGTGAACGAAGTGTTTTTGTTTAATAATTCAAAATTTTTTTCCTCTGCATTGGTATTTTTTCTTCTTCTACTCTACATGTAATATTTTATTCAATACAATAATAATTTATACAGTAGCTCTCTCACAAAAGTGTACGTAACACTTAATCATTTTCAATGAAATATTGCTCTACCCATTAGGTAAGATTAATATTTTGAAATGGGTAAACAATAGATCTTTTATAGTTAATTCTTAACAAAACTACATGAAATATTTTAATAGCAAAATGAAATATGATTTTGAAGAAATTAATAATCAGAAAGTATTAAGAACTTTATCACACAAAAGTGTTCATAAAAATATTTTTTAATAATTGCTTAGCAACCTTTTAAACAAGCCCACAAAAATCGAGGAAAAATATTTTTAATGCAATTAAAAATAAATGCAAACTGGCTATCAGCTTACGGTTCGGAAATGATACCCCCCCCCCCCTTTTTTTTTTGTTAGGCTCGTTGACTGGACTTATTAAAGTCGCACCCCATGTTGTTTAGTAATGTCATCCCCTTCTGCAGGTGTCTCTTGTTTATGTTGTATCAATACTTCACTATTTGTTGAGTCTGTTTTTTTTTTCTTTTGAATGGTTTTACTTGCAAAAATAAAAGATGAAATAAAGTAAGTATTAATTTAAAACAAAGCATTTTAAGTTACAAAGAAAACATTAATTTTTATAAAGAACTGTATCTTTGTGCTTTGCAGCTAAATATTTTCAATATTTTTTCAATTTATCCCAAATTTAAAATAAGTTATTGAAGGTAACCTTGATTTTAAAAAAAAAAAGGTAAGTTAGCAGCATGTTTGAAAATAATAACAATTATAAATCGTTCTTTGTTGTTTATTTTAACATTTAGTACGCTAAATTCTATGTTAATTTGTGTTACCTGATTTGTGATAATTATGAATTTTTCCATTATACATAGTTTCTACAGCTGAAATAAATACAGCATTAATTATATTGCCATATTTGCTGCCTCAAGGAATTATCAGCAAAATAAAGGGAATTCTCTTCAGAAGCATTTCATAGATGAACTACTAGTAAGTCCAAATTTAAGTTAGAGTAATGGTTTTTGCTGCAGACAAAGTAAAATGTCTATGTAAAATTTCAATTGAAAAATTGAAAGGAAAATAAAAAAGTATATGATAAAAACTAATAAACTTTTCTCGATACGCTAGTCACTATTTTCATTACATACCTTTGAATCTCTTACTTGCAATTCTGTCTTGGCGTTGGCCATGGTTGCATTAATGCTTATGGAGCTATCTTAGTAAATCAGTAAAGTTCTAATCAATTATGTTATATAAAGGTACCTAATTTCCCTTGAAGTTCCAGACAAGTAAATATGAAGTATGTAACAAAGTACTTCAAAGTATAAAGTATGTACTGCATGCAATAATACACTTCCTGTATTAAACATAAATTTTGCCAAACAAGCATTCTACATAGAAGCAAAATTAATAAGACAAATAATCGATTGAAAAAAGAAAAAGGTAAGCTTTTTTTCAAGATTATCTAATTTCATTTTCTGTATCTAATTTTCGAACAAAGATATACAAACTTAAAGCTGTACATTTTATTGCACTATTTCTTTAAAATTTATGTTATTAGTTTTAAAAAAAAATCTTTTTTTTCCTGGAATTTTTTATGCGATGCAATGAAGAAGTAAATCCCCAGCAATTTTCTCTTGAGCAAATATTGATGTAACTCTGCATAAAAGTAACCTATGTCTTATTCTTTCAGAACCCAATGTCTGCTGAGGAAGTAGCACTTCTATATTTCCAGTAGGACTGGACAATGTAGGAATTTTTACATCGTGATGCATCGCCAAACTTACATCGCGAGTAGTTGAAGCAGTTTGAATTATTCTTCCCGCTACAGGTGGCAAACCCCCCGATTAGGGGAGTTTTCCTTGCAAAAATCGAAGCTTTTGTCAGAATTGTCCCAAATTTGGCACGAAAACTACCCTGTGGGAATTCACAAACATTAAAGGACAAATGTACCAAACTTGGAATAGATCCGACAAAAACCCACGCGGGGGATTACCCATGCATAGCGGGACTAAAAATGGGGGAACTCTCGAGCATCAAAGGAATTCTGTGCCAAATTGTTAAAAGATCTTATAAAAACTGGTTTTTGAAAAAAAAAATAGACCCCAATAGGGGTCTACCCCCTGGACGAAAACTCCCCAATGAGAATTCCTGAGCATCAAAGAAGTGCTGTGCCAAAATTCAGAAAAGATCCCACAAAAACTTGCTTTTTATAAGGAGAACCCCAATGGGGTTGCCCCCCCCCCCCCATAGAGGAAGGAAAACTAATCTTCTTGAATTCCCGAGCATCGAACGACCTCTGTGCCAAATTTAGAAGAAATCCGACAGAAATTGGTTTTTATAAGAATAACCCCAATGAGGGGTTGCCCCCCCCCTCCCATAGAAGAACGAAAATTATCCTGCTTGAATTCCCGAGCATTAAAAGACCTCTGTGTAAAATTTGGAAAAGATTCGACAAAAACGTGGTTTCTATAAGAAGCACCCCCAATGGGGTTCCCCTCCCCCCCTACAATAGAGGGACGATAACTACTTTTTGAATTCCCGAGCATCAAACGACCTCTGTGCCAAATTTAGAAGAAATCCGACAAAACTTGGTTTTTGTAAGGGGGGCGTTGCCCCCCCCCTCCCCCATGGAGGGACTAAAACCATTGTGTGTGCATTCCCGAGCATCAAAGGACCTCTGTGCCAAATTTGGAAAAATTAGACAAAAACTTGGCTTTTATAAGGAGATCCCCTATGAGGGTTGTCCCCCCCCCCCCCCCCATAGCGGGAAGGAAACTGCTCAATGAGTATTCCTGAGCAACAAGAATGAACCTCTGTGCCAAATATGGAAAAGATCCGGCAAAAAATAGATTTTTTGCAGGAAAATCCCCCTTATGGGATTTTAGTTAGATACCATGGGGAGTTTATGGGACCGGACTAACATGCGGGTTTCCGTTTTTTTTTTTTTTTTTTTTTTTTTTTTTGCTTGGATAAAAAGAAAAGCTTGGATGTAAGCAAACTTGTGGCGAACACTGATCTATCGGTTTAGAGGTTTTTATTCTAAACCGGTGTAATGATGTAGGGCAGAGGTTCCCAACCGGTGGTTCGCGAACCCCCAGGGGTTCGCGAGGTGCAAGAAGGGGGTTCGCGAAAATTTCGGTGCAATGGCGGATTTTTCCTATAAGTTTGGTAAAAAATTATAAAATATTCAATTTGAACACATAGTTACTAATTTTTTTTTTTAATTTGAAAACGCGCAAGACTTTTGTATTAAGCTCCAAAAAAAAAAAAAAAAAAATCTTTCAGCGGTTTTATAATCTTGGTTAAAAAGAAATTTTCTCGTTTTTTTTTTCGATAGAGAACAAAAAGAGATATCCTTCCTTCTTTATTGCGAGGCGCCATGCAGAAACGTTGTATTAAGCTGTGGCGGGGATCACGATGACCTTAAAAAGGCGCCATCGCGTGGAGTCAATCAAACAATATACATAATATACATATGTAGAAAAAAATAAAGAATTCTCAAACAATGCATCATAGGGGTATTATTTCTAATCTGGTTGAAATATAACTCGGGAATTTCCGTCGAATTCAGTCATCGAATAGCAGACACGACAGCAAAAGGCTCCAAACTTAAAATTTATTACTGGATTTTACCCATCGGTTCGTTTTCAAAAATATATAACATCAGCATGCTCATAGTTCTGGGGAAATAGTTGTTAACAGACGTATTTAGAGATACTTTAGAGATGCTTGAAAACAAGTGATTTTGTTTGCAATTGGTTTTGCTACGTGAACTTGCTACTCTGTTTGTGAAGTTATAATCGTGTTGGTAATTTTTATGATTTAATAACTTTCTGCTGTTATGGATCGATGGTTGAAAACTGGTAGTTTGGTTGAGCGACAAATGGACAAGCAGTCAATCGATCAACCCTCAACATCAGCAGTAACTTTCGAATCAACACAGGATATTGAAATAGATAGCTGTAATGAACTGCCGCCTCCCCCGATTAAACAGAAAAGTGAACTAGGGGAGAAAAAAGGAAAAAAGCGAAAATATGACAGTGACTATTTACAAATGGGCTTTTATTTTACTGGAGAAGAGTCTGAACCTAGACCGCTTTGTCTTCTCTGCAACGAAGTTCTAGCGAACAGCAGTTTGAAACCGTCACTTCTGAGAAGACACCTCGAAACAAAGCATCCGACACACAAGGACAAACCTATCGAATATTTTAAAAGAAAATTGGAATATAATAAAAAGTGTAGCGTCTCTACGTTCCTGTTAGAATCTAACGAAGATAGTAAAATGGCCCTTGAAGCTTCATATCGAGTCAGTTATAGAATTGCAAGATCTGGACAGCCACATACAATTGCAGAAAATTTCATTGGACCGTGTGCTAAAGATATTGCTAAGTGTATGCTGAGAGAAAAGTCAGCAAAAAAAAATATTGACCTGGTTCCGCTATCAAACAACACAGTATCACGCAGAATTACTGATTTGGCAAGTAATGTGGAGAAAGAACTTGTGAATAGAATAAAAGAGAATAATTTTGCGATCCAGCTTGATGAGTCGACTGATGTAGCAAACGCTGCAATATTACTTGTCTATGTTAGGTATATTTTTAACGATACAATTAAAGAAGATGTACTATTTGCAAAACCTTTTGAAAAACCAACACAACTGGAGAAGCAATTTTCGAACTGGTCAACAGTTACTTTGAAGAAAATGAAATAGATTGGTCTTTGTGTGTGGGTATGTGCACGGATAGTGCAAAATCAATGACAGGAAAATTTGTTGGCTTTGTGGTGCGAGTAAAGAAGATTAACGAGAAAATTGAATGGACTCATTGCTGCATTCATAGACAAGCATTAGCATGTAAGCGTATTCCCGCAGAATTATCCGCTACTTTGAATGATGCGGTAAAAATTGTAAATTTCATAAAATCACGTGCCACAAACTGCCGTCTATTTTACGCGCTTTGTGAGGAATTGAGAAGCCTTCATGTTACTTTACTTCTTCACACAGAAGTTAGATGGCTTTCCCCGTGGCAAAATTTTGACACGCTTATTTGAATTGAAGTCAGAAGTCCAAGCATTTTTTGTTGATCATCCATTTCACTTGTCCACTTGCATATTCGATCCTGTTCGGATGCAAAGGCTTGCATATTAGCTGACATCTTTTCAAAATTAAAGGAATTAAATCTATCCTTGCAAGGTGCAGTTGTTAATATTTTCGTTGTATATGATAAAATTGAAGCTATGGTAAAAAAAAATTGAATTTCTGGATCCAATGCCTGGAAATGGGTGAGTTTTCTTGTTTCACTTCTCTTAGTAGTTTTTTATCAGAAAACTCAATGAAACTTGATGAAAGCGTTAAAAGAAATGTATGTGAACATCTGCAACATCTTGAACTAACTTTTGACGAGTATTTTCCTAATAGGCGTAACGTCCCTCTCTCAAACAACTGGATACGCAATCCTTTTGAAGGAAATCCATGCTTAGAGAACACCCTGACATTACCTGAAAAGGAAATGCTCATCGAGTTATCCTGTGATAATTCATTGAAAACTACCTTTAAAGAGCTCTCGTTAATTGACTTCTGGCTCAGTGTAAGAAATGACAATACCGTTGTACAACATATCTGTGCGAGAAAGGATTTTCCTCCTATACTTATCTCAAAGATAAATACCGAAGCAGATTGAATGCAGAACCTGATTTAAGACTCAAATTGTCAGACATTGAACCAAACTTTCAGTTTCTTTGTTCCGTCAAACAGCCACAAATATCGCATTAAGGATTTTTTCCCCAATTTAAAGTATGCTTAAAAAAATAGTTGGTTTATAAAACTTCTTGTTTATAATTTTTCTTGTAGATGTAGTTTTAACTTTTTATTAATGTTTGCACTTAATGATATTTTGCAATTATATTTTTGTTTATTGCAATCAAATGCTGCAAAAAATGGAAAGCAAACGTGCTGTTTTTTTATTATTTCTTACATGTTACTAATTTCAACATCAAGGGGTTCGCGAACTTTTTTGCCTGTTCCAAGGGGTTCGCAAAGAGAAAAAGGTTGGGAACCGCTGATGTAGGGTGTACTGTACATCGGTATTTTACGATGCATCGATGCATCGTAAAGCCCTAATTCCCAGATATAATTTCACATTGTTCTTTAACTTGAATTTGCAATAATTATTTTTGTATTTTAAAGAAATTGTCTGCTTGTATTTTTACATTAATAAAAAAAAATTTAACATCTTTTATGTGTTTCTTTTCTCAACAAATACTTGCCTTTTGCTTTAGGCGGGGGGGGGGGGGGGTGCAGGCCAGTCATTTCGATTTTTGTTTCCAATTGTGGAAAAAGGTGTACACTCTTCAAAATTTTTATAGAGAACCAACTAAAAGCACGGCCTTTGGTACGTAAAGAATAAAAGTTCAAAAATCAAAGGGGGGGGAGGGGAATGTCAACCCCCATAAATGACCCCCCCCCCCCGTAAATGACGGGCCTGTGAGTGTGACTATGCGCATCAAAGTGGGAAATTATGGTGGTAAGATTCTGAAGTAAAGATTTGACTAAATCTTATAAGATACAGTCGAACCTCGTTAAAACGAACTTTAATGGATCATTAAAATCGATTACTCTTAACAGAATTCGTCTTATCCGAAAAACAAAAAACAATGGGACAGAATACAAAAAAGTCCGTTTTAGAAGTAATTCTTTTTAAGCGTGTTCGAATTAACGAGGTTCGTCAGTATCGTCAAAAAAAGAAAAAAAAAAGAAAGAAAGAAAGAAAACTAATCAGCTCAAAAAAGAAAAAATAAAAATAAAAGAAACTCAAAAAATTACGAAATTAACATGGTCAAATATGACGAAATTAATTTGACGAAACTAATTCTCTCAAAACTACGAAAATGATTGTCGATTTGACGAAACTAGAATGAAGAAATATTTCGTTACATTTGACGAAATTCGCATCTTCAAACCAGAGACGAAAGCAGTTTCCTCAATTTGACGAAATGTTCGCTCGGAGCATATCCCTGGAAGCGATTTCGTCAGAAACGAAGAAAATTTCGTCGAATATGAAAGTCCATTTCTGAGAGTGCAGCAGGTACAAGATACCCTGAATGTTCCCGTGTCAACCAGAACCATTTCCCGTCGTTTGGTCGCACGTGGTCTGCAATCACGGCGTCCGCTAAGAAGACTGATATTGACCCCACAACATAGACAGCAACGTTTAGTATGGTGCCGGACTAGAGCGACGTGGAAGACAGAATGGCGAAATGTCGTGTTCTCAGATGAATCCCGCTTCTGTTTATCCAGTGATAGTCGCCGCATACGTGTGTGGCGTCGACGTGGATTCAGATCTAATCCGGCAGTAACTGTGGAACGTCCCACCGCACGACAACGTGGCATAATGGTTTGGGGCGCAATTGCGTACAATTCCATATCACCTCTAGTCCATATTCAGGCCACTATGACGGCCCAACGATACTTGGATAATGTGCTGCGGCCGGTGGCAATCCCTTACCTTCAAGGGCTACCTAATGCAATTTTTTAGCAGGATAACGCCCGACAACACAGTGCTCGCATCTGCCAACATGCTCTCCAAGGCACACAGATGCTTCCCTGGCCACCATACTCTCCTGACCTGTCACCAATCGAACATGTGGGGGATGTGATTGGACGCTGTTTGCAGTCTCTGTCCCCGCGTCGTTCAGAAGACGAACTGTGGAAAATGGTTGAAAGGGAATGGAGAGCCATCCCTCGGGACACCATCCGCACCCTTATTGACTCTATGCCTAGACGTGTTTCTTCGTGTATCGCTGTCCGCGGTGGTCCTACTTCCTACTGAGCCGACGCCGTTCTCGCTCTGTATTCTGCCTATTATTTTGAAATTAAGATCATTTATTATTCCTTGCTGTCTCTGTCTTTTTTCCAAATTTCATCACTTTCTGACCACTCCTTCTTGGTGTTGCATTTTCAATGTCGAGCAGTGTACATACGTACATACAGACGTCACGAGAAAACTCGCTGTAATTAACTCGGAAACTTCAAAATAGATATTTCGGGCGCCTATACGTACTTAGGTACATATGGTACATGTGGTCGGGTCGAAAAAAAAAAAAAAACCTCAACATTCACTTCGGAGGCGAAAATTTTTTCGCGAATACAATACTTCCTTTTTTGTAAAACGAAGTGAAAAAAACGTACAACTACAAACAAAAACGAAATAACTAGTTAAGGCATTTAGAGACTGCAGTTTCATCCTTGTTAGTGATTATTACCCAAGAAGGGTCATAACCGGGCTGGATGCAGTTAGCTTTTCATAGAAGTTGAGATCGCTCTCATACTTAGCTACCAGTGTGATGGTAACCTCAGTTTTTGAGAGGTTAACTACCTCCCACTCTGTCGTGGCTTATTCCAGGTTGTTGAGGGTGAGACTGCAGTCTCTGTATGCCGTAACGAGCTGCTTGTTATTCGTAGAAGTAGATGAGCAATCATTGTAAGAGTAAAACATTAAGCGAAATATAAAATGCAGTTGTTCTTATTAAGGAATTTGAAAGAGTAGTGCTTGTTTAAAAAGTCTTGTGACATCGAACTGATCACATAGTTATTGCCTCACGTGGAAGGTTTCGCATATTTTAATTAACGCGCCTTCGTGCATACTCACTGGTAGGTACCCGTTCGATCATTTTCGAACAGAGAACCATAATTGGTTGATTGCGCTAGAAGGCGACGCGAAGAATCAAAGTTGTTGGAGTAAAACTGTAGCAGCAGGCAGGAGCGGATAATGAAAGTTTTTGGAAGAGACACGGGGCAGCGAAAAGTAACCTCCCCTACTCATGCATACCCAACCATTTTTTACCTGAGGATCACACCTCATACTAAAATGAACTTGCGGGACAGAGCACATATAAAATCAAAATATATTTAAACCTTTTTCTCTAATAGATAACATGGAAAAACTTGGAAAAAGGGAGAAAATTACAAACCAGAAACTATTGTTAAAGTTTGACCACAGAGAGATGGCGAATGACTTTGAGGCATGCACATCATTTGTAATGGTTGTTTGTTATTATATTGTAATAGATAGGATCAGCGAGACTACACGTTTGTTTTCTTGATACGCAGTTCCCATCTGTTTTCTCTACTAATAATAAAACTGAAAGTCTCTCTGTCTGGATGTCTGGATCACTGTGACGCGCATAGCGCCTAGACAGTTCGACCGATTTTCATGAAATTTGGCACTAAGTTAGTTTATAGCATGGGGGTGTGCACCTCGAAGTGATTTTTCGAAAACTCAATGTGGTTCTTTTTCTATTCCAATTTTAAGAACAAAATTATCATAAGATGGACGAGTAAATTACAAAATTATCATAACGTGAAACCGTAACATGGGCACAAGCCAATTGGCGAGAAAATCCACCATACATTATTTGTTAATATACAGGCGAACCAAAAGGTCTTTTAATTTTTCTATTACGGGTAAAGCCGTTCTGGTACCACTAGTTTAAAATAAAATTCACTAGATCGAGTAAACATCTAACAAGTTTAGTTTCAGGGCCCAATATATATCAGTGATGTATCGGATCGTTAAAAATGTAGATCCGCGGATACGGATCATTAGAGACTAGATCCACGGATAAGGATCTCAATTTATCCCTCACTCAATTCAATGGGGTGGTTTCCTTCAGTCAAATGTACTACTTTTAGCCATTGAAATGGATAGAATGAGCAAAAAAAAAAAAAAAAAAAAAAAAAAAAAAAACATGGACCCTGAAAATACTTTCATTTTCCCAACAGTTTTTTTTTTTTTAATTAATTTTTTTAAATGTCCGATTTTTCAAACAAGACGTGGTCTTTATGATGTCACAAATAATGCAATTTGGCGCATCTTTCTACTACGTTTCCACGTTACGAGCAGCGAATTCGATTCGATTCGATTCAGAGTCACAACTGACTTCAACTGCATTTATGTCGAGGTCTGCATACTGAGTGCCTTACCTCCATTATTTTATATACCGATAGATGGCAGCACCATCACCGGATCGAGCAGTTAATGAGAATTTAGAACTACTCCAAGAGCTAATAGCTACCTGGTGCTAGCACCCCCAGAGGTATCGTTTCACTTGGAGGACATTGAGACCACGACCATATTTAACGTCGCCCAGTCCCCTTTAATGACGACGGTGGGTCTTCGACCAGCAAGGATCGAACCCGAGGCCCTCCGGTCCCGAGTCCAATGCCTTACCGATCAGGCTACCACGGCCCCAAGCAGCGAATTAAAATTGCGCTCTACGCTTGCTGTCACCATATTGTTGCCAATACACGTGAGTAAAGATGCGAATTAAATATTTTGTTCTGTGAATGGCAACATTGAATGGCATTTAATCATTTGTGATGTCATCGGACAGAAGCATAAACATTGAAAGCGCGCCGATTTAAGTAATTTTTCAAAAATATTAAATTTAAACAAATTATTTAATAAAATAATAGTTTAAAAAACTAAAAAAAACACGCTTTCGTAGCAAAATTAACTAAAAAGTGAAAAATAATCTTTGGATGATAGTAGTTGACCAATCACTTAATTTTAATGTAATACAAAAAAAACCGTGGGTTGCTGTCTATTTACATTTTTGCATGGACAACAAATGGAAGAAATTTAAGACAACTGATAAGAAGCCTCCACGCTTTTATGTAATACATTTAAAATTAAGTGATTGGTCAACTACTATCATCCAAAGATTATTTTTCACTTTTTAGTTCACTTTGCTACGAAAGCGTGTTTTTTTTTGTTTTTTAAACTATTATTTTATTTTCTTCTTTTTAGTTTAACTTGTTTTACGAAAAAAATATTCATTTCAACATTGTTCAAAATCTTTTATATTCATGAAATTTGCCCAAAAAAGCGACTAAAGGTCTCGGGTGGCATTCGAAATGTGGTCTCTCAAACTCCAAAAAGAGCAACTGTACCCCTTAAAGTGTAATAGCCGAGCTCTAAAAACATTCAACTTCGCTGATAAATTGCCTGTGGAGTAATTGTCAGATCCAGTTAATTTATCTCAGTCATCGATGTATGTGTATCTACATAACTTTGAAAATTTTAAATGCATTTGAATAAAAGTTTCGTTCAACAATGCCCTGATCAGCAATGAATTTCCAATTGAAGGCTCACCTAAATTTTAGCACGAAATGAGTTAAAAACAATTATATTTCATACATAAAAAGTAGTCGAAAACTTTGTACTGCATAGTGAATAAAATATGACAACGTATATAAAGTACAAATTCAGAATGAAAAAAGGTTAAAAAACCAGCAAACAACTGTTTCGGCACTCTAAAATACAAGTGCCATCATCAGTGCAATTAAAAACGAAGACAGGTTCAACCGAGGCCTTCGAGATAGGAAGGCCATTCAACTAGCAAATGACGTCATCGTTTGTCGATCCACAATGATATGGGGAAGTGAGCACTTCGATTAATATTTTGGTTAAATAAAACTATTTGGTTTATTTATTATTGACTTCTGTTATTTTAGTAGCATTACAAGTTCTACTTTTTTATTTGAAAACATAAAAAGGAACCGATAATCATACATTAAAAAATACACTGTGCTTAATTCATAGTATTTGACGTAAAAACATTTATAAGTCTTACAAAGTATTCAAATAACTAAACACGATTTTATTTTACAATCACGTTAAAACAAAGTGATAAATAAACACAGTTTTATTTTTCATTAGAAATTGTTTTTTAACTAATCGCATTTTAACTACTCGTATATTGTATTGAAACATTAAGTCTTAAGAAGTATTCAAATAAATAAATGAACTTTCATTTTACAATTACATCAAGACAAAAAATAATATTACTATTGTATTTGAATAAGAATTAAATGAAATTTTAAAAAATAAATAAACATTTTTACTTAAGAAAACGGGGAACATGACTGCAATATGTTTCAAAGACATAACATCAAATTAAAGTACATAATACCAAATTATTAATAATAACTTAGCTGAGCAAATTTATGCTTTTAAAAAGACGTGAATGCTTGGGTGACATCCCCCAAAGTAGACGGTGCCCTACCCCCTTCAATTATGAAAACTTAAAAAAAAAAAAAACCCAAAACATCTCCATCTCCCTTAAAATTTCAAGGGCACAGTTATTTATAACTATAGCCGTTGAAAAGCTATCATTACTATGAGACTATGATTCCGACCCCCCCCCCCTTTGGTGGGCACTCTCGAAAAATTACACAGGAATTCAACTTGAAAAACGTTAATTAAAGAATGAATAATACAACATCATGAATACTGTATGTTGTACATCAAAAAAATGTATTCAATATCTAAACAGCCTTTTTTTTTTGGAATTCGGCTACTTTTCCATTTTCAGCTTTTTCTGCTGCTAATGATTCTTGTGTGTGTGGGGGGGGGGGCTTTAATAGTTCATCATTTTAGGCTTTTGAAAAATTATTTTAAAAAGCATTAATTGATGACAAAGTAACCTTTTTCAAAAAACTTTTCATAGAATGACCATTTTAGCAACTTTCTTTAATACTTAAAACCTCATATATGTTAAATTTAGATCAACATTTTGCTGAGTATGCTCTTTTAGGAAATCAATGTGACAGTTTTGTGACAGGGGGAAGGGAGGGGATAACAAGAAGTGTGACATCACGCGTTGTTTATAACAATATGCTCATGTTGAACAGCGTTACATGTAACAAGGAGGATGGGGGGGGGGATTTGTTCAAAAGTTTGCATAATACTTTATAGACAGCCCCTTAATTCAATTTATGTTACAGTTTCAGAGTTCCTGAAAGCTTATTAACAGAAAACCTAAGGAGTTCAAAAAATATGTAGTTCAAGATATTTTGCCCTTTTTAAGCATAAACAAACAAGCACAGAGCATTTGGCAAAAACACGTTGTGTATCCACTGCTCAAAATTAATCTTTCACAAGCCCAGAAATTATGAATACCATTAACTTAACCACAATGTGTGCATAAATATCATAAAACTTAAAGACAACAGTGAAAAAAAACCATATATATTTTTTTTAATTTACGCACAGAACCAGCTTGTTTGAATAACATTGCAGGGGCGTAGTTGGGGGGAAATGTTTGAGTATCGAACCCACGACCTCCGGCGTTCAAATCTAATCTTCTATCTCAGAACTACGGAAGCCCATAAAGGAATGTTTTTTGATCAAAATAACACATGCTAGCGTATGAAACAATTTAATCGAAACGGAAAATATAAGATTAGTTCAGTTAAAAGCCTGTTTCAATAAACTTGTTTACATATTAACTGAATATCAACACCAAGTTACGTTGCTTCTGATAGCAACAAGTATATTTGCAGAAAATTTTGACATATGTATATTGTCAGCATGGAAAATCCATTTCGAATAAATGCGTGTACAAAGTTGAAAAAATAAAGAAATAAAAAGTTGCAAGTTAACCGTTTCAAATATTAAAGCAGTATACTGAAATTACAAATTACAGACAAAGATATCAGAAAGAAAACTGACAATTGTTTGTGTAATGGAGGAAAACTTAAGTAAACTTAACTGCATAAAATGTAAATTTGTTTATCTGAGAAAAGTACTTACCTCCGAACTTTAAAATTTATTCCATGAGACGCCCAGCTTTTTTCTTCACATGCAGGTTGTTCGGAAGCGGAAATCGCTGACTCACTTTCACTCCGCAGACACTTATATTATATATATATATATTTTAATTGCCTCTACATTCCGGTACGTGGAAAGGATGAGATAAATCCAACAGTATTGTATTCAAAAATGTGCAGCCGAAGTTACATATTTCCTATTTCATCTATTTCAACCAGAGCAAGAAGCACTATTGTTTAACTGGTAGACTGCACTGCTTTCAAAGTTTCGCGCCAAGTTCAAAGATCGACGACTGGTGGCGTAACGAAGCGGGGGGGGGGGGGGTGAGTTGTCTGGCCTGTTATCACGTGGGTCTCGGTTCAACCCGACAAAAACACAGTCGAGGCGAACAATGGAATGAGAGACGAGTTGTAAAAGATATGAGAGCAGTACCGGAAACGATGACGTCAAGGTTACGTCAGAACTGCAGAGGACAGTGTTTAATTTTTCAGTTAAATAACCATAGAATGGCCTCTTTTGATGTGAAATCACTCTTCACTAACGTGCCCGTTGAAGGTGCGTTAGACTGCCTTAAAATGAGATTAACTGAACATCACTTTTCCTACTTTGAGATCAATGAATTGTGCAATTTAACACGTTCTTGCTTAAAACTAAACACGTTTGTTTTCGACGGTAATTTTTTCCGGATGACTGAAGGTCTTGCTATGGGCAACCCTTTGAGTCCAATTCTAAGTGATTTGTACATGCACTATTTCGAACTTAAATTATTTAAAATTATACAATTTGATTTTTAAGTCAGGTACGTTGACGACATTTTTCTGCTTTTGGACTCGTCTGTCAGTGACCTTGATAACCTTTTATCCATCCTAAATACTATTGACCCACATATTCAATTCACTGTTGAATTGGAATCTGGTAATCATCTTTCTTTTCTTGATGTGTCCATCACTCGTCATAACAATATGTTTACAACTACTGTTTTCCGTAAACCCTTTGCTGTTTCTCTTCCCCCCCACAAGTTATCCGTTCATCCTCCTAAACAAAAATTGGCTGCTTTTAGATCTTTTATTTACCGTGCTTTAGCCATTTGTTCAAATTCCAATTTACTTTCATCAGAACTGAATTACCTACGAAGTATTGCGGTTGATCGGGGATTCACATCAGATATTATTGATACTATTTATAAGAAGCTATGTAGCTCAACTAACAAAAATCAAACACTTACTCCTGTGAACTATTCGAGTTCCGTTGTCTTACCCTTTTTTCCTAAAATCAGTCTACAAATTGCCAAAATCTTAAAAAAGTTTCATTTTTCCGTCACTTTTTCTCCTGTCAATAAATTAAAATTTTCACAGCTTAAACACCCTGTTCAGAACCTTGACAAATGGGGCATTTATAGTGTTTCCTGCCAGTGCAAATTGGCCTACATTGGGCAGACTCGACGATCCCTCAAATTCCGGATAAAAGAACACGAAAATTGCGTCAAAAAACAGGATCTCAAACGCTCCTCTATTGCTCAACATTGTTGGTCTTGCGGTCATAATTTTATTTTTTCTTCCGCCAAAGTTATTCACGAGTGTTCGTCCATTCATGATTTAGATTTTTGGGAGTCATATCACATATGGAAAAATGCTAATTTAATCGTCAATGATTTGTCTAGCACTCCCCCTTTTCCTAATGTTTGGAAGTCTGTTATTTGATTTATTTTTTGTCCGTGACGTTTTCTCCTGAGTGCAACTGTCCTCTGCAGTTCTGACGTAACCTTGACGTCATCGTTTCCGGTACTGCTCTCATATCTTTTACAACTCGTTTCTCATTCCATTGTTCGCCTCGACTGTGTTTTAGTCGGGTTGAACCTGTCTTCGTTTTTAATTGCACTGATGATGGCACTTGTATTTTAGAGTGCCGAAACAGCTGTTTGCTGGTTTTTTAACCTTTTTTCATTCTGAATTTGTACTTTATATACGTTGTCATATTTTATTCAATTATATTTCATGTTCTAATTATCTTGGAACATTGGAACAAATTTTGTCTGATGCAGAAAAATTAAAGGTTTTTGTAGATATTTTTAAATAATTTTTGCGAGCATTTTTTAATGTATTTTTTTAAATTTTTCCTTTTTCACATTGTTGGATTTATGCCAAAATATTGATTAAATTGGAGGAAACTAACAATTAAAAGAGTTAATTAATTAATTTGATCATAGAATATTGCATTGTCATCGGGTCTGAGGTCGCGTGCCAAATTTCAAAAGAATCCGATCGAAAGAAGTGGGTGAAATTTGAGCTGCAAGATTCTGTTACAAGATACATACATACATACAGGTGAAGCTAATAAAAGCGTGTTAAAAATGATCAGATCCTATGTTTTTAAGCATGCTCTTTCAGAAAAAAATACTTTTAAAATTTTGGAAACGACCCCATTACTCAAGTGCAAAATTTGTCACGAACGGTATTACCGCGAGGGTAAAGGCCCTATTTATTCGAAAATTCCATCTATTGCGAAAACATAATCAAGAATATACTTTATTCTTAAAAGAAGTCTGTGCTAAGGTTGGGAGAGAGTTGAAAAAAATGGGACAGAGCTGCATTTATGCTTTAACTGACGCTTTTTTCTCGTGGCGTAGTGTAGAGGAAATGGGGGCGCTTGTCAGGGCAGTACTTTTATTAACGGGGGGGGGGGAAATACCAAGGCAAAATTAATGTTAAAGAGACTAGTGAAGCCTACCCCCCCCCCCTTCAAGTTGGAAAAATAAGCAGCAATACGAAGTGTATCTGCTATTCCTGCGATTGATAAAGCCAAGTATATTGTCCAAGCGTGGATCCAAAAACGGAACATGATCCGCTTGACGAGATCAGAGAGGGAGACGAAAACTGCGTTTTTAGGCATGCATTGTCGGGAAATGTCCGTTTCTTTCGCTCCTTCCTAATGTCGCTAAAAGTAACTAAAAATTTCATTTTTTAAATTTCCATTTCGAATATTTTCTTTGGGAGAGTTACTAATTAAGTTTGACGTGTCTGTCTGTGGCGCTCTAGCGTCTAAACGGATGGACCGATTTTGGAAAAAAAAAAAAAATTGTTCGAGAAAGGAGAGTTGATCGAGAGTGTTCTTAGCTAGGTTGCATCTTTGGATGACATTAATTAACGAAGATATTAGTTAAAAACCTTTAAAAGGTTTTTTGCAATTTTTGCAGTAAAAAAAGTTAAAAATTTTCAAATTTAATGCCAAAATAAAGAGAATTTTTTTCCGCGTCTGATAGAATGTGTTTGGAACATTCATATTTCATAGAATTCGAACTATAACGTTTTTTTAAAAGCAGATTTTAATAATGAACTAAGCCTTTATTCATGCGATTGATAATCGAATTCATTGTTGACCGACAAGGAAATAAAACGCAATGATTTAAAATTTTTATCTGCTGCCAGTTTCTATTTAATAGGAAATAAAATATTTGATATTGATTTTAATAATCTAAGGCTTTTAAAATTATTTTCAATTTTCCCTCTTGATTCTACAGTTGCGACTCAGTCGGGGTTTTTTTGAATTTTTAATTTTATCGTTGCTTGTTTGATTTTTGATCTGCATTGCAGACGATGAAAAAAAATCTGCTACTGGGCTCAATGTCAATAAAAAATAACAACCTCTTTGCAGCTTAATATCTTATCTTTCAAATATTCTATGTGTATAAAAATATCATAATTTGGGGGTGGGGGGGAGGGAGAATTTTGCTTCTGCCTTGAACGATAGAAGCGCACGCGATGCTGCTTTTTTTTTTCTCCACGTAATAGATCTTGGGTCACCTTATGCATAATATATATTTTACCTCTCTCTTTTTCAGGGGAAAAGTCACCGTCTTCAAATTGTCCCCCAACCTGAGGTCTTCTCTGAAGGTATACACTTGCATTTATTGAAGATGGGAACCGCTCCATTTCTTAGATCCAACTTTTTATAGCAAAACTATAAAATGAGTTTACTAATCAAGCAAAATTTTAAAAACTGCAGTGGGCGATGAAACGTAACTAGAATAATTACCTAAAACATAATAATACCAAAAGAAACTAAAGTAAAAATAATGAACCACCCAGTATCCAGCATTCGTTTGAATTTTGACATCTTATCTTGTTCTTAGCAATCACGAATTGCGACAGGACTCGACTCGTTAGGTTTTTTGTTTTTGTAAATGAAATGGAATGGAAATGGCCAAGAAACGTGCACCCGTCATATTATGACTGGTGATTTTCTAGAATAGGTAAATATCCATTAAAAAAAAAAAAAAAAAAAAAAATTTGAATTTTGACATCTTGAATTCAAATTATGTTTTTCGCAATCACGAGTGTGTGTACGTAGGCGTGTGCGTTTGTGTGTGGGGGGTATGCGTGTTTGTGTGTAGGGGGTATGTGTATGTGTGTGTAGGCATGTGTGTTTGTGTCTGTGTGCTGGCATAAGTGTGTGGGTAGTTTTGTGTATGAATGTGTGTGGGGGAGGGGGAGTATGTGTAAGTGTGCGTTACAATTGGAGCTTTAAAGGGGAGGAGGAGAGGGAGGCAAAAAAAAAAAGACCACTAAACGCTATAGGACTTTTAGCGGCAGCAAAAAAATAAAGAAATTAATTTCAAAAAATGTGAAATTGTGAGCCTGCACACAAACACATATGTGTCTGTGTGCAAGCATTAATGTGTGGGTAGTTGTGTGTATGTGTTTGTGTGTGTGTATGTGTAGGTTTCTGTATGTATGCGTGTGTGTATGTGTTTGTGTATGTGTGTTGTTGTGTATGCATGCGCGTGTGTGTAGGACATGGATGCAACCTGGAGACGGCTTTCGCTATAGGAGCAGCATTGTGAGGAGCCGGTCGACGGTGGTGCTGGCAGAGGGTGGCGGTGGAAAAATAAAATGATAGGAATTCAAAACAGTCAAATGAAAGCAATAAGCAATCGTGATTGCTCAAAAAAAAAAAAAAAGGAAAAATTTTATGGCCGATATCCACCACTACACTTATCTATAAGATTATTCACAGTGTATAACGTTGTGTATTTTTATTTTTCATTAAACTTAAATGATACGAATGAGTAATCTGAAAATTCTGCATTTAGATTATGTTTTGCTTTTTTAGTTCATCTATATAGATGTCTTTTCCTGAAAAAAAAAGTAATTTTCACACAAAAAAACCCTTTTTTTTAATGTATGTCTTTTTCACTTTTTCAATGTTTAGTCTGCTTGATTAAGCTCTGGAAAAAATGATAAAAATCAAACCGCAGACGATTTGTAACTATGATGACGAAAATTTTGCTTCCTAAATGAATATTAAAAACAACCGTCGCATTGGTAATCTGAAAAATTGGAGCAACTTCAACTGTGGTCAAGTGAGGATAATAAACAATTTGTGATTGCCATAAAAAAAAAAAAAAAAAAATGCGTGTCGTCAAGGCACATAATGGAAGTGAAACTTTTATCTTTTCTTTACTTTCTTCTTTTGCATTCTGAACCGTTAGTTCACCAGCACATTTCCTCTCCCGCAATGCGCTTGTTCCTTCTGCACCTCATTTAGGCATATTCACAACAAAACTGTATACCTATATACATAAATGGCTACTTCTGTATGTATGTAAGGGGTAAGCTCCAAAACTACTGGACCGATTTTAACCATTTTTTTACCATAGACAGCTACATTCTCAGGAAGCAACATAAGCTATAATTTATTGATAAAAAACTTAGTTTAAAATAGTTGTGATGGAAAGCAGTAAATTTCATGCAATTTCCCCATTAAATGATTAAATATAAAACTCATTGTTACAAAAATTCATTGCCTCACAACAGCAATATTAAAAGTAATCATAATGAAAATTTTGAATCAAGGTTTCTCTGGAGCAAGCATGACATTTATTGCTTTCTTAGGATTGTTATCCTCATCCAGAGACTCTTCTCATCATCTATGCCAGCAATCGATACCAGGACTAAGTAAAAAGATAATTGATTTTGGCAACAGTTAGAAAATAGAAAGCGTTCGCTGCCTAAAATTACACAGGCCTGCAAAATTCGGGTCATGAAAAGGTGATTGTACGGTAATGGGTAGCTTTTATTCTTTTGGGTGCGCTGATTTCAAATATGACATTCATTTTTCTTAATCACATGAGAGATTTTCACCAATTGGGCTTTAACATGTAGGCAAAAAGCCTATTTTTTTTCCTATTCTGGGAGAAAGAGTGTTTTCAAAATATCTGTAAGTTTATTACTTTCAAACGAGTTAATGCATCATACAATTGGAAATCAGTTACTAAATATATATATATTTATTTCATAGAAATAAGAACATAGTGATAATTAATCATACGATTCAATTATAACGGAAAGCAATCTTTTCAACTGGCACTGTTTTTGCAGCCAAAGACTACTTAATAATATTTCTCGGCTTTCATTTCACTATGTAACGAAATATCACCATTAAAATAATCTTCAAAAGTTTTGTTAAAATGTAAAATAATCCACTAACTAAATTAGGCAAATCTATAAACAGCACAAAAACTTACATTAGTTTGTCTTTGTTCACAATTTCAAACACTGGCCAAGCTTTTGCTACTTATTTTGGAGACAACTCGAATGAAAATTTTTAGCATCATTTTATGGTCACCAAAAATATCTCAGTATTTGACAACAACATCTCTTTGACGAAAATTAATAACAGACAGTTTTACAAAGTAGAGAGGAGGAACATTATCCAAGGTATCTCAAAATGACTACCGGGGTACGCCGGGTATTTTTGCTAGTATTTTAATAAAGAAAACAGACTATAAATAACAAGAAAACTAAGCAGTACTCGAAATCCGCTTATTAATTGTTGTCAAAATCAATGAAAAATCTTTCTATATTAATAGGCAAGCTGTTTTCTTTCGGTACCGATTGCTGAGTTTTAGTGTCATCAATAAAATTTTTTGAAATTGAACACTAATTAAAGGATTTATTAATAAAAACGCATTTTCGTCCTTATTTGCTCTTTCTACGAGAACGGATGGTCCAATTTTTTCGAATTTGATATGGTTGAAAAGGTCTTTAAAAAACACTCCTTACGAAAAAATTGTCAGGGCGCCCAAGGTCCAATAACCTAAATCCACTAGAAAAAAGGTTATAAGCGTTTTTTAGTTAGCGAAACTGAAAAGTTTTCATTTTATCTCTTTTCCATTGTTGAAATTCATTGTTGGAAGCATGAAACATTAAGTTTTAATTTTTTAAACAACTTTTTTACACGAAAAATGCATTTTAATGCTTTGAGCTTGGTATATTTGGAAAGCTCGTGCAAAATACTTTGAAACACCTTCAACCCGGTTTTACCGAGAAAAAACACCAACACACTAGAAAAAGCTCATGAAAAATACCTCAAAAAACGTTTACCCCCCCCCCCCCCCGTTTTACGGCTAAAAAACAGAAACCTGCTACGATAACTAGAAACAGTGCTAGAAGCAATTAAAAGTTAGTGAAAATCCATTTTTATTTGCTTTTTCACGCAACATTGTCAGTGTGAAGAAATTGCTGGATAATATTGTGGTGTTGCCATTCCTTGCTTGAGCATAAAAAGATGAAATTCTTGCATTTCTTTTTATTACTGAGCCTTTTTGGGTAACTACGGGCATTTAATATATTTTCATTTTGATTATGTTTCCGCGATTTTAATATTTAAATAAATTATGTTACGAAGTGAGGGACGACTTTTATTCCCAGTTCCCAATAATACCTGCATTTGCTATCACCACAAACAGATCTCAAGGTGAAACACTTTTGATAAAATTGACATATTATTACGACGTCCAGTGCTTTCGCATGGACAATTATATGTTGTTGTGAGTAGAGTTCGTTCATTTGACTGTTGGAAATTTTATATTTAACGGCAAGATCATGCCTACTTTTACAAAAAATATTCATTCTACTCATTCAAAAAATATCACACACAAAAGCTTGCGGATCAGAACTTCAAAGGTTTCGCACAAAAAGTTTCACATCAAAAATCATTTTCTTTCTCATACAATAACACCCTTCTAATTGTTTTAAAAGAATATGAACTTTTGAATATTAATGTGAAGAAAACACACACACACACACAATTTAAATTTGAAATGTACAGAAAATTTTGCTTTAGTTTTCAATTTTCTTCACAAATCACACCATAAATTACGTGATGGAAACATTAATGTCAGATGCTTAATTACAAAGCCGGTGATACCAGAGGGAATGTAATCCCATTTTTCTAAAGCGGTAATATACAATGAAGTCCCGTTACAACGACCTTCATGGAACCGCAAATGTTATTCGTTGTAAAGGGGATTTCATGTTGAACTGGAATACAAGCGATGTAAAGACAAGTAAATCGGGACTGAAATTTTAGTACAAAAACTGATATTTCATTATATTGGTATTCGTTGTTACGGAATTTCCAGCTTACAGTAAAAGCAAGAGACTTGTTTTAAACACGTGATCCTCACCAGGGAGCCACACGAATTGTGCTATAAGAAAAAAAGTTTAGGCGCAGATGTTGTTTGCCTTTGCGCCTCATTATCGAGACATAATAGTCTTAAATTCAGCCAATATTTTGAAAAAAGAGAAAAATTGAAAGGCTTGAGGTGGGGGGATTGAACTTACCACCTTAGATGTAGTATTAACTATAGATACACATCGAGAAGTCAGCTTAATGGGCTCCCAATACCATCAAGTAGACGGACAAGCGTCCGAAAAGCGCATGCGTACTCAACTTTTGTCGTAGCCATCCTCCTCACTGAGCCTCGTAAGTGTCAGTTGGCGGCTTTTCTTCAAATTTCAGCAGACTTTGAGGTCTCATGTTTTGATACCGGGGACACGAGAGCAACTAGTTTTTGAGGCCAGAAATATGTTTTACTATGTTATTTCAATGACCCCTTATTGAAAAAAAAAAAACTATTATTACTTGCAGTCATTATTTACTTCTTTGACTGATTTTTCAAACAAAACTTTTTGACTGTATTTTTTATTTTGACTTACAGACATTAGATTCATCAGAGCCAGGCAAGTACGCTGCTAATGAGAAAGAAAAAATGGAGAAACTGCTAGCATCGGCAAAAGAAAGAGTCAAGTGATGTTTTAACTCGAGCTCAAACTTGAAAGTGCAAAAAGAAAAAAAAAAAGAAAGAAAAGAAAAGTTTCATTAGTTATTATTTGCATGTGAATGCTATTATTCATATCGATGTCTATATATGCATGCATATATACAGTATATTGATGTCTTCATCTAATGAAACTGTTTGGTTCCGGATAAAAGTTTATTATTGGGAAAATTTTGTTTCACGTGTAATTAGTAAATAAAATAGCTTTTCTTTCTTTTTAAAACTGTAAATTTAAGAATATTAAATTACGTACTTTTCTTTCCTTCATTAAAAAAAAGGAATTTTCAGCATTTTGGAGAAAAAATATTGTTGTTTTTTTATTTCTTGGCAAGTAAAATTTCAATTTTTTTGCAAGTGTCATAGAACTTTTGGGACATCTTTCACAATCTTTCTCCTTTGGTTGTTGTACATTCTGGCGTTCAACAATATTTGCTTAATTGACACCGTGAGTTTTTCCCAAAACAGTGCTGAACAGGCATTAAGAGCACTCAGGTCCCAGGTCGACCGGTAAAAAATTGTCTAAGGTTCCTGTCGGTGGCTCAGAATTTTAAGCAATATTTTTCTTTTAGCTAATTGTTAAACTTAATAAAAAATGAAAAATGGGCTGTTCACCCCAAAGTAAAAAATTGAAAATGAAAAACAATTTAAATAAAGCTTTTTCACATGTTTCAACGTGATAAATACATTATAGCCATTTTACAATGTATTTTGAGTCATAAATTTATAATAAAAATTTTTTAGAGCTCTTGCACAACCTTATTTAAGATCATAACTGTTTTAACTTGTGCGAAACACATTTTTAAGGCTATTTCTTTTCTGCGTCTTGGAATAGCAAGACAGTTTTAATTTCGTTTTAAAGGACAACGTAACAGCTTCTTGGCCCAGTATTTTCTAATTTACATTACCTGTCCCACAGGGGATATAAATTTGAGGAGCGAAAAAGCTCTTTGAAATGCTTTTCACTTGAGGAGTGAAAAGCTCTTTTTTTTAGGAGTGAAAAAGCCAGTTATTTATTTACTAGAAAATCGCCCGTCAAGGGATGACGAGTGAAAATTGCTTTTGCATTTGAACGAAGCCTTTGCCTGTTAGGTGATATTTTGATAGTTGGAATTTCAATCTTAATTTTAGTGGATTATTGACCACTTTTTTGTTTCTTCATTCTTCTGAAATGACACAGTCTTACAAGTAAAACTGTTAAGTTACCGGATCCAGTTCAGCCAGGTGAAGCATTGATGGCCACTAGAGGGCGCCTGTGATGCAGGGAGTTTTATTGCTGCTAATCAAATAAGTGGTTTCTTATGGTATTTTTTGATTATTACTATCTAGTTTTAGTTTTTTTTATTGTATTTCATCATGTAATTTAGCTTTGTATTGTTTTGGGGGCTCATTTTTGCTTTTATTGTATTTTTGAAGTGTTTTTGCTTTTTTTAGAGCTAAGCCTAACATGTGGTGATCTCCTAGTTTTTGATTTGTGTGCTTTGTTGAGTATAGCATCTCAGTTTGTTTATTTACTGCTATATTTGCTGTTTTTAGTATCATTCTGTGTTTCTTTTGCGTTTTTGTCATTCTGGTGTGTCTTTTAGAGTATTCACTGAGTAGAAATGGGTGTTATATGTATTATGAAAGAGTTTAAGAGTGGGAAGGGGGACAGGTGGATCTCTTGTGACTTATATGTTCTGCCTGTATAAGGAGGGGGGGATGAGTCTGTTTTTGAGGAGGATTATATTTGCACTAAATGTGCTGAACTCTCAAACTTAAGATTTAGGACGATAACTTTGGAAGCCCAGTTAGCATTAGGTTGTGGGTCAGTTGTAGAGGGTACTGTAAATACTCCAGAGATAAAGGGGGAAGTTTCAAATAAGGAGTTAGACTGAGAAACTAAGGTTGTAATTTTGTTGGACTCGATGGTAAGGGAGGTGGGTAATACACTCGGGAGAGTTAAGTGTAAGGTGGCTAGGTGTTGTTTACCAGGGGCTAGGGTGAAAGACGTTAATAAGGTTGCTCAAAAGGAGGTATTAAATGATGTAGGCCACAGTAAAAATGAGGAGTTTTCTAGGGAATGGGAATCCCTGTTGGATAAAGCAACCAGCTTTTCGACGAATGTCCAAGTGGTTGGTTTGCTTCCCAGGTATGGAGTGCATAGGAGCTGGCTAAATCAACGTGCTAGGTGTATGAACCTGCTACTTAAATAAATTTGCGAAAAGAGTAGTATCAGGTTCATTGATGTATGGAGTCATTGTAAATGGGATTGGATTGCTAGGGATGGCTTGTATCTGAGCTCTACAGGGGTCAAAATGGTTAGTGGTTTGATTTTAGGGGCTTTAGAGTCAAAAAACTAAGTTTGAAGGGGGGGGGGGGCAAGGTTTAAGCATCAGGTACCATGAGAAATTTTTTTTTCGGTATTGCTAGAAATAGAATTAAATTGTCGAACAAGAGCAGTAATTTTAACAATTGTGATTTAGGAAATTTTAGGATGTTAAACAAAAGCAATTTGGGCATGCTTAAAGTTGATTATACCAAGCTCGCAGTATTAGGAACAAGGTGGAAGAATTGAAAAGCGTAATTATAGATATGAAGTTGGATGTTATTGAAATTACAGAGACATGAGTTACCGAATTTGATGTAGATTTATTTGCCGGGTATAATTTGTTTAGACAAGATAAAGTAGGCCAAAAAGTGGTGGGGTTTTATTTTATGTTAGGGACAATTTCACTTGCAATAAATTAGTCATAAATGATAAACCTACTGATATTGATATGGTTTGGCTGGAGTTGATGAGCAATAAGGGCAAAAAATTGCACTTTGGAAACATTTATAGGCCATCTAATTCAAACCAGATACAAGATGAGTAGATGCATCATATTATTAGTGACGTGTCCAGTAAGGAATCCATCACCATAATGGGGGATTTAAATTTTCTGTGTATTGATTTGAATAATTTTTATCCTAGTAATGGCAGAGAAGAGGAATTGTTAAAAGTAAGTAGTGACTGTTTCTTAGATCAAGTTGTAACTCAGGGGACTAGAGAGGAAACGATTTTGGATCTAGTTTTCTGTGACAGGAAGTTCTGTTCAGGGGTTGTGTGTAGGGGATCATACTGGAGATAGTGATCATAACAGCATTAGGTTCTGAATTGAATTTGAAGTGTACAAAGTTTAAAACTTTATGTTTATGCCCAATTTCAGAAACACAGATTTGTTGTACCTAGGGGCTTAAAAGAGGTTTTTTTCTCGTCAGAATTGGAAAATCGCTACCTATATCAGCAGTGGACAGAATTTAAGGAAAAATTGGCAAAGTCGGTTGGGGATTATGTTCCATTTAGGAGAAAAGGCGTTAGTACTAAAATCTGGCCCTTGTGGTTCTCCAGGAAGATTAAAGAAGCTCTAAACTATGAGCAAGCGGCTTTTCATCAGTTTAAGGAAGCTGGTCAGAGTGCAGATAGGCTCCAGTATGGTAAGGCAAGACAATTTTAAGTATTTGGTACAGATTCGGAGAAGGGAATAGGAGCAAAGGCTAGCAGATGACATTGATGAGAACCCTAAAAGGTTTTTTGCATACGCTAATTCTGGGAAAGCTCGAAATAGTCAAATTGGGTCATTGGTTGATGAGCATGGGAATTTAATACAAAACGGTAGGAATATTGAAAATGTTCTAAAACTTTTTTTCCAGTGTGTTTAACGATAACTGTATCTCAACAGTTGACACAAGCTATTTTGCAGCTTGAGGTTTTTATGTTTTCCAGGGAGGAGGTTCTATTTCATTTGAAAAAATTACAGCAACTAAAGCTCCGGGACCAGATAATATTTATCCAAAGATTTTAGTTGAATGTGCAGAAGAATTAGTGGATGTCATTTTAAATATTTTCAATGCTTCTTATTACTCAGTGACAGTGCCAAAGGACTGGAAATTGGTTAACAATATGCCGCTCTTCAAGAAAGGGTCTAAAGGTAATGCTACGAAGTATAGACCTGTAAATCCGACTTCAGTGGTTTGTAAGATTTTCGAAACTTTGATCAAAATTAAGATTATGAATTTCTTAGAGACTAATAGTTTGTTGACTAGTTTGCAGTATGGGTTCAGGAAAGGTAAATCGTGTGCTACTAACTTATTGCATTTCTACGACAAGGTTACCTTGGCTTTAGATAACAAAAAGTGTGTGGATGTTGTTTATATTGATTTTCAAAAAGCTTTTGATAAGGTACCGCATGTTGCTCTTCTCAGCAAAATAGCTGATATAGGAATAGGAGGGAAAACTTTACTTTGGGATAGAAATTGGCTGACTGGAAGGAAACAAAGAGTAGTTGTAGAGTCATTGTTGAAATACACGGGTTACTCGATCTTCGGCTATTATTTATATGAGGATGAGAAAAAAGTAACAAAAAAAAGTTCAAATTTTAGCTTAAGAGTGTTCACAACAATTCATTTTCCTTCTTTTTCAAAATGTTAGTAGTTAAAAATCTTGGCAAAACATACCTGATTTTTTCACAAAGGGGCGGTTTTAGATTTTTTACAGGATTTCATGCTTTGGGGGACTAGTGTGTGTATTTGATGGTTAAAATATTCTAATCCCCATTTTCCACAAAGCCAAATTATGCTTTTATATGTTCAGGGTGACACTAGTTTTGTAGAAGCATTAAAAAAATCGGCACAGTATTTTTTTTTTTTTTTTTAGTTTTACCAACACTATCTCTCTCAAAACAATTCACAGTTTCATAAAAGTATTCAGCAAGAATTCAGACTATTTCCTTTTTGAAAATTTATACAAGCATATAACACACAATGATACATATTTACACTTTTTTGTCTTTATAATGTTCATGTTGTATTTTCTTTGCAAGTTTTCTTTTTTCCATTTTACATAAAAGGGGTATAAAAAATGTGTAATTTCTCATGTTTCCATGGCAGCTTCACCGTGCATAATCTGCGGAATATCAATCTGGTATTCAGAAGCATCTGTAGGAACGCCCTCCAGCAAGCCCTTCGCTCTCAAGTATCCATTCCATTGTGGCAATATACTCTTGAATTTGTTGATTTTCTTTCGTATCTGACTGGGTGTCAATTGATAGTAGTTTTTTGGATCTCTCGACATGGCCTACAACAGAATTATAAGAATTCTTACAATAATTGAAAAAATGAAGTTTTTCTTAAAATAAGCACTTAAAATTAATTAATTTTTAAGTTTTATATTGAAACTAAATATTTATCACAGAATAAATAAACTAGTTAAAATTATTAAATAACTTTTTCACACATTATAATTTTTTAATTTTTTTTGAAACATTCTCAGAAAGTATGCTTCCATTAAAAACTTAAATAATAAGTTCAAAAAAAAAAAAAAAAATTGGGGTTGCTCTGAGAAACAATCGTTGTCCTAAAAGGAATTTCTATTGTTGCACGGTATGTGCTGGGATTTTACATTAAAGGATGTGTACATATTTTAGTTGAAGAGACGGGGGGGGGGGGGTAATTTTAATTCAAAGGAGCAGCATGGGCGTCAACAGCTGGTACTGCCAAAAAGCTATTGAAAAGTTAGTTTTACTTTTTGCATTGGCCGAACAATAAGCTTGACTTTTAAAAATTAATGACTTGTAAGGATACTACAACCCACCTCCTGGAAAGGTTCTGCTATTTGATCACTCCAAAAGATTAGTGTAAAGTTTCTCAGAAGTTGCACATGTGTTACAAAAAAGGGGCGGCTCCAGAAATTTTTGCAAGGGGGTTAAGTTTCAGTGGATGAAAAACTGAGTACCTTCTTCAAAATATAAGACATCAATTAATATATTTTATGATATTCTAGCATGGGCACCCATATAGGGGGGCAAGTGGGGGCTCTCCCCCCCTCTTAGAAATTAGAACTTCCTTGCTTTTAGTACTTTTCTTTGCTAAAATGTAAAAACATTTCTTCTCCAGCCATTAATGAATGAGTTATTAAAAATGTCAAATTTTAATGACTCTAATATCTGTCTTGAAATCAGTTTACATGGGGAAAATATCTGAGACCCCCCCTTACAATTTTGCAGATGGGACCCTTGTATTCTAGCAAATTAATTGTATGCGTATTCAAATAAAAAATATATAACACTTGCAGACACACGTTTCAGAACCCTTTTACAATGAAAAAATATGTGAACTTATGAAAAGCATGCATTTAAACAGAAAGTTTTGCTTTTTTTTTTTTTTTGTTCCTTTTAAATTTTCCAGTCAAATTTAAGTTTAACCTTTAATAAGTTAAGAAACATATAATAAAGAAAGTATATTTCACCACAGGGGAGTGCAATTACAGTAATGATTAAATTATTTAAAAAATGTAATCCATTACAATCGAGTCATTCTATGTCAAGTGACCTAGGGGTCCCCACACAACTATCTCCGATTTGGATGAAATTTTATAGAGGAGTAGAGATGCCTTTGAAACTAATCTATGCAAATTTTCAGCTTCCTAGATCCAAATCCTGAGGATCTAGGATCTCCGAAAAATGTGATCAGCTTTTTGTGCCAAATTGCCAAGTTTACACCAATTTTACAGGAAACTTTATTACACAGGAAGCCTGAAATTTTAGGCGCTTAAAGTATGGTTGACCGTTAGTATATTCAAGTATTTTTGTAAATTTGAGCTTGTTAGATTTTGTGCAGCATGCGCGTGAACTTGTGTTCTGGATTTTAGGTTGTCATAAAATCTGAACAAAAATAATTCAAAAGCTCGTACTGTGTGACTCCATTGTAAAAATGCTTGTTTTTAATGAGTTACAGTTACAGAGCTTAAATATGTATTTTCTAGAAGATATTGTGATTCAAAGTGGCTATCAAAACCGTTCAAGTAAAAAATAACCTACTTTCAAAGCGCTATAGCTCAAGTTTGTCACCTCGCATCTTCTTTTCGTTTATACCATTAGAAAGAACACACATTTTCCTTTCAAAATAAGTTTTTTTTTCGATGGTGTTCTTTCGAATAAGGATAAAAAAAAAAGAGCTTGAAATTATGTCAGTCGTAACGAATTGCCATGTTCAATCTCAGATTACGGGACATTTTATAACACTGGAAGCCTGAAATTTTAGGAGCTTAAAGTACTTTTGGTTTTCAACACGTTCTAGTATTTTTGTGAGTTTGAGTTCATTAACTTTTGTGTAGCACATATGCAAAGTCTTGACAAACGCTGCACAGAAACTTTTTCCTGGATTTTAGAATGTCATAAATTCTGAACAAAAATGATTCAAATGCTCGAACTTTGTAATTCTAGTGTCAATATGCATGTTTTGATGGGTTATAGTTGCAGAGCGTAAACATTGATTTTCTAAAAGATATTGGCATCCAAAGTGACTATCAAAATAATTCACATGAAGAATAGCCTGTTTTTAATGCCCTGCAGCTCAAGTTTGTCACCTTGCGTCTTCTTTTTGTTGGTACCATGAGAAAGAACATATTTTTTTCCTATAAAATAGATTTTTTTTTTAGATGGTGTTCTTGCAGATAAGTGGGAAAAAAATGGACCTGATATACTATTTGTCGTTAGCGAGAATATCTCGTTCTTAAATAAGTAAAGAATGGTGAATGCTGTGACAACCGACTTATAGGGATTTTGCAACTGTTATAAGTCAGAAATAGTTTTTTATTAATCATTTAAAAAGATACTTTGCAAATGAAATATGGTAAAGAAAAGAAAATTATCTTTTTCTTTCTAGTGTATCAGTCCGCTTCCTGAACAAAGTAGTTTTTGGATTCTAACATACTACACATTTACAAAAGAACTTTATACCATTGTGGAATCTCAGCTAACAAGTTTTCATTTGCAGCAAGTCTGGATTACACGATTACAAGACGAAAATACGATCATTGAAATTTAGATTACAGTTACGACTACGCAAGAAACAGCTGATTAAAATTAAGATTACAAAAGTCTCATTGCCAGATTATGATTACGATTACACAAAAATGTAATTCATTACGCATATTACGATTACTTACAAGCCTGCTGGACATTGTTGTTTTTGATGATTTGATTCATTAAAGTGGTTGGTTCAATTAACCACCGATTCAATTAACCGGCGTCCACTATATTCAAAATTGTTTTAATGAAAATGATGTAACAATTTCTAAATGTCTGTGTGCTATAAACCATACCTCATAATCCTCAGCATATTTTTCAATCATGTAGACACAGAACTTGATAGGCTCTGTAGGCAACCTTAACATCCTTTCTTGAGGAGCATTTGCTTCTGCTTCCAAAGCTAAAATGCATGAGTAGATTTTGTATGCACATTCCATTAACCAATTGCAGCATTTAAAATTGAAGAGGAAAACAGGTATAATTCAACAGCAGTTTTACTATAACCAGATAGAATCACCTGAAGGTGCCCTCAATGAAAATCAATTCTGAGGATAATAGTACAGATGCGCATTTCCAAGTTAATAATTTTATAGTAAAATAATATTAATGATACAATGCCCAGAACTGCCAGCCTTACAAAATCAAAATGAAAAAACATGAGAAATAAAATTTAAAAAAAAAGGGAAAAGAAAAAAAGCAGAAGTTGTAGCTTGGAAACAGATGAATGCTTGAGTACAAAATCAATCATTTTTAATTTCTTAAATATAAATTACAGAAAAATTAAAACACAAGACTTTAAATTTATATTTTTTAAGTTGACAATTTTTTAAAGATAATTTAAAAACTAAAACTAAGATACTGATATACGCTTTTTTATAGAGACGTATTGAGTACTAGATAACTACTCGGTACTCGGCCAAATTTTGATCAGAAACTCGGCCAATACCGGGTAGTTGTATAAAATGGAACATTGTTGAGGCAGATTTTACAATTAATAAAGAAGTGTAACCATATAATATACTGCAATCATTTACAATTCAAATTAACAAGTCAAATTTAAATTTTGAGAATAATGAACTTTGTTATGCTTCAATGGAGTCAATCTTTATTTTAATGTCCCCAAAGTTAATAAAAATTGTTTATTAAAAATGGGGCAGGGTAAAAAATATGAAATTTTTATATTATTTTTGGTGGACTAGAACTATAATAGATTGATATAATTTGTTTTAATTCCAACGTGATTAATCACACCTTTTATTTATTTGTTAATTTTTAATTTTAAAAATAACCTTTTATAAAATTTTTGAAAAACAAAATCTTGAATGCATAGTTAAATTTCAGCTGGAACTTGGTTTTAAAAACTATTATATGCAAATGGAGGTCAACACTACTATTCCAATGAGTTCGAATTCATCAGGTGTGTGTCAGTGGTTCTTCTTAAAACATAATTGGTACTCTGTAACTTGGTATTTGGTCGAGTAGTGAAATGCTAAGTACTCGGTACTCGGCCAAAGTGCTACTCGGTACGTCTCTACTTTTTTTCTTTAAAGATTATTTTCTACATTATTTGAAACATCTTTCTCTAATCTAAGACTTAATTGAAAACATTAAATAAAATGAAAACAAAGATATATATACAATTGAATCGATTATTTCAGAAAGAGCATAAGTCACACTTTTTTCAAAATTGAGTTGAATGTGGTTTTCCTATATTTGTATGTAGGGACATCAACTAGTACAGCAAAGAAGTCAATCCTTGAACATCTAAGTACTTTTTTTAGGGGTCATGTTTCTCGTTTAGTGTAGAAAGGGCATAAGTCCCGGACTTATTCCCTTTCTGCACTGAACGAGAAGGAAGAAATAGTAAGACGCAATGGCAAGATCTCAGAAGAACTAGAAAAACAATGTACTTACCAGAAATAACTTCCATTTTCATTGCCTTTTTGGGCTTCTACAAAAAGGAAACATCAGTGTAAATATTTTTAATACCTGCTTTCCATGCCTGGACATGGAAACCAGGCTTCAATGTCCTGGCAAAAATGTACAAAAACTCAAAAATGAATTCTGAAACTGATATACAAAAATAATAATTTTCATTTAAAAAAAAATATTTCTCAAACAAATCATTTAGCAATTTTGTGTGTATTTAAACTTTCAACATTCTGAAAAAAAAAAAAAAAAAAGAGTATGTTTTTGCATTTTTGATGGAATGAATCACTTTAAAAGCAATGAAAGTAAAATGTAGAGCAAATGTTCAGACCTGGTACCATGCAAAGAAGCCAAAATTTTAAAGTCTCAAACTTAGTGATTTATGAAGTTTTTGGCCAAGCTATAATTTGGACCGACAATGTTTGTCATTTGGTTTGATTCTATTACTTTTTGGAAAAGAGAATTTTTTTTTGATTTACACATGAATTATATTAACATTGAATAGTGCTGCTGAAATTAACAAATTTTCTATCTCTAATTTAGTAAACAATATGCAATAAATAGCTTTTAAATTCAGGGATGCTAAGGGCAAAAAGAGAAAACACAGTAGAACCTCAATTAACCAAGATTTATGTTAACCAAGCCAATAATGAAGCCTTTTTGAAAAAAATTATGTAAATTTAATAAAATGATGCATTTTGAATTTGAAAATAAAATTATTTTCTGAAAGTTTGTGTGTGTTTTTTTTTTGCAAAAAGGAAGTATTACATTCACAAAAACATTTTCACTGAAAAATCGCCCTTAATTTCCATTTTGCTCACCCCCGAGTGAATGTTGAGTTTATTTTTCAACCCGATCACACGTGGATATATGCCTAGGAATGTACCGACACCCGAAATATCCATTTGGACGATCCGCGAGTTATTTACAACGATTTTTTCTCGTGACGTCTGTATGTACATATATGTGTAAGCGTATGTGTGTATGTATGTCACATAACTCAAAAACGGAATGTCCTAGAAAGTTGAAATTTGGTATGTAGACTCCTAGTGGGGTCTAGTTGTGCACCTTCCTTTTTGGTTGCCTTCATATGCTCCAAAGGGGGTCTTTTGCCCCTTTTTGGGGGAAATCTTTGTTAATTTCGATGTAAACTCAAGTGGTGTTATAATTTGGGGGACACTTGGCATTATATTGCCAGTCTTTTCGTCACCGAGTTTTTCGCCAACTTGGCGACAAATTTTGCGATTATTTATTTATTTATTTTTTTTTTCGGTTTCAATTTGGCCACTATTGGTGATATTTAGAGAGTAAACAATTGAATCACATTAAAACTGCTAATAATGAGAAAATGACATTAAATTGGAGTAAAAGGAAGTCATGTGATGCACACATCAGCTTGTTTTAATTTAACTTCATATTGCTAAAAAAGTTACAAGTTGTGTTCCATTTTAGTTCTTTAATTGTAAAACTTTGGCTTTTTATTTGTTCATCTTTTAAAAACATTCTATTGTATTTTTAATTGATACAATTTGCGATCCAAATAAGTTTTCGTACAAAGTTTCTATTAACCGAGATTTCCGACATCCGAGGCACAAGCGTTCCTAATTAGCTCGGATATCCGAGATTCAACTGCAGATGAAGTTTTATGAAAATAAACAATGCATAGAAGCCATTTTTAAAATATATATTTTTAGAGCAATCTAAACATTTTAAAATGTACTACTGCAAAGAAATTCCACGTTGAATTTCAGCTCAAATAAATGTAAAATTTGTCAATAGGTATCTTTGCTTAAATTGTAAGCTGGGCCCATCTGAGAAAACTCGCATATTTTTATTGCTTGGATATTTGGTTTTAAGATAATCCAAAATTAAACTTACAAATTTATGCACGGCAAGTTTAGTATGATCTAAAGTGCAAAAAGATTTTTTGGAAATTCAAACATGGGATGTGAAGATTGTGGCTTGGGCATATGCTCATTTCCCAGGTTGGATTTCCTTCTGCTGTGAAATTGCTGCATTTTGAGATGTTTAAAATAAAGAAAAACCTATTTCTTATAGGTTCAGTGCTTTTAGAAAAATGAAATATTAAGTAACAAATTGGACCAGTTGTGATTAATCAATTTCCAGTTTCAAGGATTAGAAAAAATGTTTTAAAGTAAGACTAACCATTAACAAAGACATTTTAAATGACTAAATTAGAAAGAAATGTTATTATTGTTGTCCTCTATCCCTTCTATTTTAAATCAGAGAAATTCTGCAATCAGAATGGAGTAAAAATTTTTAAATCTTGGTGTCGGACTTGATTAATTTTTTTACGTTCGACACCATAAAATAGCAAAAAACTATTCTTTTGAATGTTGTTTGGATTGCACATTTTCAATAGTTACTGATGCTCTGATTTGCAGGTAAAATATTTTGTAAAATATTCCATCCTATTTTATACAGCACAAACTTTTAGGCAATTTAGTGTTGGACGTAATTTTATCAAAGTGCCTGTTATAAATAAGCTTTTGGAGACAAAAATATTTTTAGGTCTCATTTTCTGTGCTACATTTGTTCTAAAGTGTTGTGGCAGGCATCTGAGTAAGTTACAATTTGAAAACTATTGCAAGTATTGTTTGAAATACCAATTCCAACAAGATATCAAAAAATCCATTATGGCAGCATGTCGGAAAATACCTTTGTTCCAAGGCTTGTAACTCTTACAAATAAACTTTTGTGGCAATTTTTATTATTTTCATATAATTCAACTCATAAGCTTTAAAATGATACCTAATTTGTGAGAAAAAAAAAAGGATTTTGAAAAAATTGGTCATCAGTTCCTCATTTCCGTAGAATTTCTCTTTAACATTTTAGAAGATATTTTTTACACTTGATGTTTTTCCTCCATAGGGTCGTTCTTTTAAAGGAATTGTTATGTTATATCTGCAGGGTTGGCTTTCTGCCGGCAGAAACTAGTTTTTGCCGTGCCAGTGACAGAAACTGGTTATAACCGTTAAAAACCAACATAAACTGACAAAAACTTAAAAATGTCTTTAATAACTCAAGTAATTAGTAAATGATATTTGTTTAAGTAAACTAAAAAATTAAACATCATTTCATCATTTAAAAAAATAAAATCCCATGCTAGTGCCCTTGATTTAATGCAGAAAGGGAACTTTCCAATTGCAGAGGCTCCTAGTATTTGGATTAATTTAACAAAGGATAAAAAATCATACACGGATGTTTAGGAAAGAAGAGTGACATACAGAATTCAACAGGCATTACTGATTGTAATTTGCTCACTTATATGCTTCCTCTAAATTGTTTGTGATTGAAATTATCATGTCATGTGCTAGAAAGTGCCAGAATTTTACTTGCCTAGAAATTTGTACCTAATGTACAGCTTTGCAAAACAAATTGGCCCCATTTCTCAAAACTTATTTTTTCAGTCAAATTTTTACCACAATCCCAGTTACTACATGGTGGACCAGTTATACAATAGATGAAAGTTTCAAGAACATTGCTTGCTCCTTGATGCATTGGATGCTAGCTCTTCTGTTTTAAGAATATTCTAAAATTTCTCATTTGTGCGTAGTAAATTGAGAACTTGTTTAGATTTTTGAAACCACTTTTTCTAAGAGGCAATTGCAAAGTCCAAACAATGTAGCATTTGATTTTGAATTGTGATAATTTTGTAATAAAATTACAGTACTTTGGTTAACAATTAATTATTTTTTCCATGCATTTTCTGTTGTATATTAAGAACTAATTTTTCATTTCCTGAGTTTTTCCCAGTTTCTGCTACAAAGTGGCAGAAAGTGGTTTCTGCCATGCCGGTTTTAACCGGTTTTTACCAATGGTTTTAAGCGCCTCGGGAGAAACTTGCCAACCCTGTATATCTGCCTTTAATTTTGCAACTCTCAATATCTCCTACAACTTTCTCATGGATGAGACACAATGCATTCCATCTTGGAGCAACTAAATTACTGTTTTGGAACAGGCAAGTTATTTTGGAGTAGGCTGAAACAAAAAAACAAAAAAAAAACTATCATTTTTGAGAAAAACACATAACGGAACCAACTATTTTGGAGCAGGGAAAATAATGTTGAAGTTCATCAAGGAAAGGTGAAGCAAAATAATTACCAGTTTGGAACAAAAAAAAAAGTTAAGAACTGGATTGGTCATTTTGCAGGGCAGTAGCAAAAACTGATAAAAGATGGCAAAAACCAGTTGATTAGAAATGAAATCATAAGAACAAATTAAATATAGGTAAGCAGGTCTGTCATTTCAAAGTTCTCCACAGGGTGGGCCGCAAAGAGAATGAATTCAATGCATTTCAGAGAAAAAAAGCATTAAAATACAAGCAAAAATGCATAATTACGTTATGTTTTAAAATACGGCTTCATTCAGGATTGGGGGGGCGGGGGACAATTGCCCTCCTCCTCCAACCTCAAATAACGGGTCTGGTAGTAAGCAGGAAATAATTATGAAACATAACAAATGACTAAAACATTAGCCAAGCATGAAATTTAATATTCGAGTCAAAAATGAACACATACCAAATTTTTCCTTCAAGCAATTACAGAAAAGGAACATACTTTCTTATGGACAGCTCGGTTAGGGTCATCTGCTAATCCCATTTCACTCATATTCCTTAGGTAGCTTTTGGAGGCATCCCAAGAACTTTTTAGCTGGTCACTAAAACAAAAATATTCTACATAATATACCCATAAAACATTAAAGATACTTTCATAACATAAAATCATATTTATTTTTTTTTTCAAATTTTTTAACAAAATATATGAAAAAAGTTTCTTCTACTCTTCTCTTAATGAATATTTATTTTTATGAAAATACTTTCAATTTTACGATATTTCATTGTCTTTGCAAGAGAACTGTTTGTAGTAGTTAATATAAATTCAGTCATAAAAATGATAGATTAAACAAATTCCAGTATCTGAGCAGGGGGCTAAACCTTGTTATCATGTCACCCTTGAAACTCACCAAACTGTTGATAGTCAGAGCAATAACTTGCCTGGAAGAGTTTTAAAATACAGAAATAAGCTATCTTTACTAATAATAAAGCTGAAAGTCTCTCTGTCCGGATCTGTCTGTCAGGATCTCTGTTAAGTGCATAGCACTTAGACCGCTCGGCCGAATTTCATGAAATTCGACACACAAATAGTTTGTAGAACAAAATTATCATAAGATGGACGAGTAATTACCAAGTTATCATAACGTGGAACCGTAACATGGGCAAGCCAATTGTCGAGAAATTCATCCTACATTATTTGTAAATATACCAGGCAAACAAAAAGACCTTTTAATTTTCTACTACGAGCAAAGCCGTGAGGGTGCCACTAGTATTTTAATAAAATTACACTTATTAGTCCAGGATCTGACAGCACTTCTGTAGGAAAGTTCGAGTAGGGAGAGTGTCTTTTCAAAAATGTTTAGTAGGTGTCCTAGAAAGTATTTTGGACTCGGGTGGACATCTGCCACCTGGTCACTTCTCCTGCAATGACGTCATCAAAGATGGCGGCCGCTTGCTCTCATAAATGCTTAGTACTTCGATAGGAAGATTGAGTACAGAGAATTTTTCTTCAGAAATGTTTAGTAGGTATCCTAAAAAGTATTTAGAGCTTATGTGGACATCTGCCATTTCGTACATTTTTAGCAATGACGTCATCAAAGATGGCGGGCGCGCGCTTTCGTCCCCATATAAGCCCAAATTTATGTTAATACTTAACCAGCAAAAATGGAAATTTGGCCAGTAAGTTACAATTAGTGATTTTAAGGCAAATAACAATGTGTTTTTACTACTGCTATAGCTTAATAACTATTTTTTTATTTTTTTTGTTGCACTTAATAAAATTATATTTAAAAGGGGTTGTTACAAGTTGGTTGCAAACCCGTACTATTACACTTACAGAAAGAGCAACCGGTTACTTCATTTGCTCTACAAGTACATTAAGACTTCGCACATTTCAAGCAATTAAATGCTCCAGTAAAATCAGTTGGAAATCTCTAAGTTCTTTTTTGGCATCAAATCATCATCTACCACTGCAAAACCAAATTCATAAGGATCTAAGTCAACAGCAACAACGTCAATACAATGTCGTTGTAGTTATGTGTAAAAACATGATCTTAATAAGTGGCCCTGAGCACTTCTGCAAGTCCGCGGCAAGTTATCAGTGTCAATATTTTTTGCATGATGGTACAGCCATAACATAAGTTCATCGAAAGATTTACAGAATGACCCTTTTCGCATTACTTGCACTAAGTATTCTTCTGCAGATTTAAGGCTTTGCTCTATATAAATCTAGTTAGACGATACGTCAAAACTCTCCAAATGCTCTACAGATGCACAATGAAGAGCAGATTTTTTGGTACCAAATTTACTTGTATAATCTGATCCAGATAGTGTGTGGATGGCCGGAAGCAACGAACATAAGTTTTCACATATTTTTCGGTGAATATCATTAACAGATAAGAATTGTGTATTATCACCAACTCCAGTACGCACCCCAAAGTTCCTGAACACCAAATCGTTGAAGAGTAAGATAGTGAAACAAAGCTAACACCATTATATCAGTGTCAGCGCTAACAATAATGATTTTAGTGAACTCACACAGGGATGCATGTTTCGAATGAATCAACATTCTGAAGTCGGCTTCCTCTACTGTCAGACAGTTTAATTCTGGGTGATTTATCTGTTTTCCACTTTGCACAGATGTATAGTTAAATATTACATCATCTTCTAGGACTCGGCCGATGCATCGGCGCCGATGGTTCAACAATTTAGCCATCGGCATCGGCGGCCGATGCTAAATTGCAGGAAACATCGGCCCATCGGCCTTAAAAACATCGAAAAACCGATGGAATTGGCCGATGTTTTTGAAGAAAAAAAGGAGCTTTGATGTTTTACCTTTTAATACAAAGTAAAGATTGTTTTCATATAAAATTGTTTACTGAATTTCAGTATGAATTTCTATTTTAGTCACCCCTGAAAGAGCTTTTAATACTGCATTCAAGTACCAAACAAGTTAATTATTGCGTTGTTTCTTGCTGCTGGATGTACGTGTGTATCTCTCATAAGTCATTACTCAAAAATGGTAAACTGTAGAAGGATAAGTTTTCGCATGTGGGGTGTGCGTACTTTCCAATTGTGCACTTCCCTTTTTGTTTTCGTTCGAGTGTTCTGAAAAGCCTGTTTACTCATTTTTTGTGGCTATTAATTACTTATTTCAATGCAAAACTAATATAGCGTCTCAGACTGACGATCATTTGGTGATATATTGCCGAATTGGAGACCATAGAAACAAATATGAGATGGCGAAACCGGTTTTTGTGTCATTTTGTTAGATTCCGGTTGAGCCGACGGTAATTTTTAATTTTTCGATATTTGTAATATAAACACAGTAATGCAGTCTTTTCTGTATCGCTTCGGCGGAGTTACAAGTTTGGGGCCCGTCAAAATACATTTTGGGGCCCTATTTCTCTGTCACAGAAGTTGTAATACATTTATCAAAAGCATTTTTGTAATTCCTACGGTGCCCCTATGGTTATGGGGCCTCTCGCGCAATTGCAACATTTGCTATGTTTTAAATCCGCCACTGCACGTAAAATCAAATTCGGGGGCAAGTTTTGAAAGGGTTTTTCTGCTCAATGTTTATGATTATTTTGAACTCTATTTTTTACGACTATTTTTTGAATTTCCGAAAACACTTGCGTGCCCCTCCTCAAACTCCCTCAATTTCTGAAATTAAACTCTAGTTGTATTTTTGAGTTGTTTAAAACTAACGCCATTCATAAAATTAGGGATTTTTTTTCTCAAACTTTATCTATTGTTTAGAAAGAATTTAGAGCACTAATGTAAGAAATTGATTAAAGACGTTTTGAATGGGGATATAATTCGGAAATCGAAGGGACTTTTGAATTTTTCTTCGGAAGTGCTGAAATAGATTCAGAAACTCTTCCGAGGCGTTGGTTTTAGCGGTTCTGTATTTAAAAAAAATTAGGCTGAGATTGGGGTCGAAGTGTGAGTTACTGCAAAATAAGTTTTTATATAAAATCAATGAATAAGTAATTTTCGTTTTTTATAGGAAAGTTTCAATGATTTTCTATTATGCAATTTTTTAAATTTCAGAAAATTATTGTTAAATTGAACAATTTAATTTGAACTTGCTTGTAAAGCTTCATAAAAGATTAAACAATCAAATTGTTCAATATTATGTGTGCAAACATCAGATCAAGTAGCATATGTATTCAGTTATTAATTTGGTGTAAATATTGAGTTTGTTTATTGTAGCTGCGTTTTAAGAACCTCGCTCTTTTCATGGCTATTTTTTTTCAGATAAATTTATGTCACTGTTTTAGTTTTTTGAAAAATACAAAATTTTCTATTCATAAATTTTAAATAAGTATAAAAATATTCCTATTATGATTCTGTATTGTAATTTATCTGTTACCTTTTTTGTTTAATTTGATGATTAAAAAATGTCTACGTGCAATCGTTCCACTTTAATTGCGTAATTTGTTGAAGGTTTCATAGTTTTATTCTTAATTATTACTATTATTTTTTTTGAATTTAATGTTTTTTACCTATGTTTAGTGTACCTAAATCCATACATCATTACAATATTACTGAAATCTTAGTTATATGTCAATTATATATATAAAAAAATCAATTAGGTTATTAAACAGTCTCTTTGTTTTTCTTTCTTTCTTACTTCTTTCCTGATTTTTTTTTTTTTTTTGGCTGTTGTTCTTTCTTTTTTATCGTACAGCAGTCAAAAAAGGAGAAGCATAACTACATCCTATACAGATTGTACGTAGTACGATCCAAAACTTCGGGGACAAGCTGTATAAAACCTTACCCAGAATAGTTCACATTACCGAAGCACATCCACCTTCAAAGGGTCACCTTGAGGGACTGTGTACTTCTGTCAGTGTTAATATAACTTTTGGAAAAACTCCTGGAAGTCACTTTTCACTACATTCTATGATGCAGCTTTATCTTCTCCTGATGGAAGAAAGCGGCGTCCATGCAAATGTATTTTTGCTGGGAACAGGTAAAAATCACACGGAGTTAAGTCCGACGAAACGTTATGTTATTTGTTTGTCATATCAAAGTATTGACCATCCTCAACATGAAAGTCGCCTTTTTTCCCCACGATGAAGTCATATGCGGATTTAGGACTGAGTTCCTGGGGGGAGGGGGGGCAGATTTTTTTAGCAACATTTTTATTGCCCCCCCCCCCACTCCCATGTTTTTGTCTTTTTCCTGTGATGCATAAGTCCATGCTTTACTTTTTTGTGTGTCGTTTTGATTAATATGTGTTTTCATGCTGTCCTTTTTGAGTTGACCTTAAGAAAGGGAGCCGGTATCAAGAAAGTGATGCAGGGCTCCCTTTTAAGTGGGAAATAGAATATCTCTAATTTTAGGGGAGCGGGGGTTTCTCCTCCGCAGGAAATTTTGTAAAATGGATATAAAATTCTGCATTTTGAAGCCTTACAGAGGTTAATTGGATAGACATAGATATTGATAACTAGATTATACAGTTGTACAGTTTAGTTCAAACTTTGTAAGAAACAGCCATTTTGAATTTGAAAGAAAAAATAAAATATAGATTTCTCATTATAACAACCTTTTTTTAATTATAAGTAGAGTGAAGAAAACGAAAAGGAATAGAGGTAGTGTATCTTTTTTTTTTCCTGGCTAAAAAGATCAACAATATGCAGTAGAAGTAATTGGAGCCCATTTTGCTTAGGATTTTCAAAGTCTTATCTAATTATTTTCAAGGACTCTAGAATAAATAAAATAAATAAAATTACTTAACGCACTTCATTTGTACTTTCCAGTCTCTGATATTTTAGTACTTGATTGTTAATTTTTACAGTCCTGTTCTAACTTTGAGAAATAGCTATTTTAAATTTAAAAAAGAAAAGTAACCATAGATTTCTCATGACAGTAACTTTTCTTCTGTTGCAAGTGGAGCAGAAAACGAAAAGAAATAGAAATAGTGTATTGTGTATTTTTTTCCGTGCTAAACAGATAGACAATATGCAGAAGAAGTAAGATAAAAGCAATCAATACAAAATAATTTCCAAATTACTGCATTCGGGATTGAATAACTAGCAAGATATGAAACACATGAGTCACAAAAATTTATTTCAAATAATGTTGCAAGCGTGAGAACCATGATTTTTACATTTTTAATACAGGATTTGGCAAGGAGCTGAATTTGACATATTTTGGCATTCCTCACCCTCTACCATTTGTTAGACATTTTAAAATTTAAGGTTTGTAGCCACACGTTTTGAAATATTCAAGGTTTTCAAGCACTTAAAAATGAAATTAGTTTTCTTAAGCAATTTCTATTTTTTAAGGAACGAATCATGAATTTTTTTTTTTGGGAGTTAGGGACCCACTTCAAAGCAGGGGCCCTAAGCAATAGCTTGTTTATCTCATAGGCAAATTTGGCCCTGTTTGTAATTCACTCTTACCTACAAATTTTTGCTTGATTTTTTGTAATTTTTACGAAAATTCGTCAATTTTTACGGTTAAAAAATTTTTACGATTTTACCAAACTTTGTTAGGTTTTTATAGACTTTTATAAAATTTCAGTAAAATTTTTCAAAACTTTTGATAACTCAATTATTTAGATTTCATATAATGGCCAGAACTGACTCACTTAGACTTAGATGATTATGACTAACCTTACTTTTTAAACAGTATTTATAAAGTAAGTAAAATTGTACTCTCCTTCCAAGTAAAAAGATTCATTTAATCAGAATACTCAGATAACTGAAATTTATTCAGAGTTTGCGATAGTATTTATTCTCTCTCTCTCTCTCTCTCAAAAAAGAGAAAGAAGGAAAAAAAACTATACTCTTTAGAATTTCTTAAAGGGCCAATTAAACTACTAAGAACATAAATATTATGCACAAATATACTTGAAATGTGGACACAAATCATAACAAGTAGATCGTTCTGTTAGCGAGAATGGAGGCGGGGGGAGTTTTCTCCCCCCTTTGTTTTTAGGTTCTAATTTGTCAAAATAATCGTCAATTATTATAAGTGTTGCAGCTTAATGTAAAGCTCGTTTAGCGTATATTTTCATTCATATACTTGCCCAAATGGTTTTCAGTCCAAAATAGTGAATTTAGACACGTTTTTAGCACTCCAGGGACAACTGTTTTATTTGTATTTTATGTTCGTTTTTTTTTTTTTTTTCCTTTTCTTTTCTCCCGTCAGAAAAGGACATTCGCTTTTTTCTCTTCATTTACATTAAACTATTCAATAAAAAAAGGCATGATTTTTTTGTTTTAAGATTTTGGAAGATATGTTGTTACTATATAAAGTTTTCCCAAAACTGGGGCGCATTGCCCCCCATGTCTCCCCTTATAAATCCACCCATACCCTTCTGAAATATTCAAAAGAGAAAAAAAAATATTTTTTTTTAATTTTTGGAAGATGTGTTGTTACTACATTAAGTCCTCCCAAAACTGGGGGGCATTGCCCCCCTCTGCCCCCCCCCCATAAATCCGCCCATGGATGAAGTTAAATCAGCAGCGCAAGAGGCCTTACAGGAGGTTGCGAAAAATGTCTTCCAGGAGTGCTTCTAAAAGCTATACGAACGTTGGCAGAAGTGCATAGTCGTTCAAGGTGACTATTTTGTCGATAGATATACATACTTCGGTAATGTGAACTATTCAGGGTAAGGTTTTATACAGTTTGTCCTCTAACTTTTAGATCATACTATGTACGTATGAGTTTTCAACTTACTATTTCATAACGATTTTGAGTGACCTAAGTTTACGCGCATGAAGACATCACAAGACAATTTGCGATAATTAACTGAGGAAGCGTTCAAAATGGATATTCCGATCATCTATATGTTCTTAGGTACATATGCATGTACAGTGCCGAAAAAACTTGTGAAGTTTTAATTGGGTGATCGCAAAATAGAAATTTAGGTCAAAATCTGATTTTTTTTTTGTGATTACAATTCCTTATTCGTAGAAAGGAAATAAAGTGAAATGAATCAATGATCCCTTAAGTCCCTGACAATTTTATCAATTTATTTCTGTTTGATTTTTTTTTTTTTTTTGCCATCGGCAATCGGCCATTTTCAGAAAAACAATCGGCCATCGGCCATCTTTGAACAATCGGCCAACAATCGGCATCGGCCCATCGGCCAAAAAATGCCATCGGTCGAGCCCTATCATCTTCTTCATCACCATCAAAGCACTAAAAGTGCGGTTGGTATTATGTGGTGTTTGAGTCAAGAAAGTTGTCACTGTATCAGCAATGAACTTTGCAACATCAGTTTGTTTCTTGAAGATCTCCAAAAGCTGCTGAGTTGGACAGGCAATGGAATATCTTCTGAGATTTTGACCACATCTATAACGATGCTGCTACCTTGTCTTTACACCATTTCAGACTTTTTAGGAAAAAATTTGCGATAACTGTCAAAAATGTAATCTACTCTTCCACAGTTCTTGGTGATGCTCTCGATGTATGACGAAAAACCTGAAACAGCTCCACTAAAGGTTTTATTTTCATTTGTCATAACCTTTCGTAAAGAGTTCATGATGTTGACTATAAAACAGGTTTTATCGTCAGACTTGAACCAGGTATCATCACTGGTGCTACCATAAGATGTTTCCGGCTCTTTTAACAATGCACTTTTTTGTATTTTTACCATTAGCCCTTGGTCCTTGAACAATGAACAGTTTTCAGATAGCTCATAACGAAAGAGCTCTTGCATGTCATACGAACGAACCTGAGCTATTTGTATCATTCGGTGAGATGACATGTTCGATATCTTTTTAGTAACTTTCCTTGTAGCACATATACTTTGCGCTTTGGTGCAATGATGGTGGCAACATGGCTTTATGGATGGGGCTTAATATTCTTAAGGGGATATCACACGAGAGAAATTACGGGACATCGCAACCGCAATAGGAACCGTCAACGCTATCTGGAACTGGTTTTTCGGGAGGGAAGTTGCCTACAGGGTTACGGACGGTTGCTCGATTTGCTCACAAGGGGGGCTACCATTTTTTAGCGTACATCCATGTGCTTGCGCTTGTTCATCGCTTTTCGTCAATTCCGCATTTGGTTATCACGCTGCGTCGCGTTAATTCAACACTTATGGATGAAATTAGTAATCGAATACTTAATGCAGCTCTTGTAGCTTTAATTGTATGTGGATTTGTGAAAAGATGGCCAAAAAAAAAAAAAAAAAAGGGAAATGATCAAGGCAATGATTTCAGAGCTAGAGCATCAATTATTATTTCATGCAGTCACCAAAGCTCCTCCTGTTAAATTCATATTTGAGTTTTAACATTAATTTGTAGAACTTATGGTGGAAATTTTAGAAAAAGAGAAAACTTTTATTACTATTAATTGAATGTTTGATTTAAAGTGATACTCTTGTTACATTTAAAGAAGACATACAGAATATATGACTTCTCTAGGCTTATTTTTTCCCATAACTACTAAATTAAATCTTAATTTTAGATAGGAATTATTAGTCACTTATTGACAGGTAAGAAGAAATTTTAATTCTAAAAAATTATACCTTAATTCATAACTAAAAACAAACATGACAAATAAAAAAAAAAAAAAGCCAGCAAACTCTGATCAATAGGCCTTTCATAATTATTTTTTTAAACTTTGAGTTCATAAATATATAATATCATATATTTATAATACAAATAAGCTTAATACTGAGCAAATTAACACTGCATTGAATATTACTACGTCTCAATCAATGTTTCAAATGTTAATAAAAATAACTATCATTTAATAATGCCAAACATAATTTTTGACATCTCAACAAAATATTACAATGTACGTATCCTTTTTAAAAAATTCTTTGTATTATCATATTCTTTGATTTTCAGAGGGATTATTTTTCTTGACTGGAATAGAGTACATGTGTTACTACACAGTCAAAATATTACTAAATAGGTGGCGCTAAAAGTAGAGTAAATATTTCACCATTTCACTTTGCCTCACATTCTCCTACATTTTAAGTATTTTCAAATGGTACATACTGTATGTACCCATCAGTTTGAATTAAAAAAGAAAAGTACAGCTTCAATGCTATGATTTTTAAAAAGGAATTTTCACGTAACTTTTTCAAGGAAAAAATATACTGTAATTGTTCAAGTATCAGAATGGGGTGGCTTCCTGCAGTCAAAAGTAGTACTTTTATCACTGAAATTGATAGAATAAGCAAAAAAAATAAAAAAATAAATAAAATAAAAAAAAAATAAATAAATAAAAAATAACTTGGACCCAAAAATACTTTCATTTTCCAACCGTTATTTTTTAATTAATTTTTTTAAATGTCCGATTTTTCAAACAAAGCGCGGTCTTGATGACGTTACAAATACACATGAGTAAAGATGCGAATTAAATATTTTGCTCTGTGAATGTCAACACGAATGGCATTTCATCATTCGTGACGTCACACGACAGAAATGTAAACAATGAAAGCGCCACGATTTAAGTAATTTTTTAAAAATATTAAACAAAAACAAATTATTTAAAAAATGGTCAGATCCTATGTTTTTAAACATGCTCTTTCAGAAAAAAATACGTTTAAAATTTTAGAAACGACCCCATTGTAACATTTGTGCAAAACAATTTTCAAAAACCTAATGAAACGAAAAATACCAATAAATTAAGAAATGCATAAAATTCGCACTGATGTTAACTAACATATAAGTAGCAATTTAAATTCAAAATCAGATGCAAAACCAAAGATTAAATGTCGCTCATCCGTTTTTACTTTCTTCTATATCTAATATATAGAAGAAAGTATTGGATTCGTGCAAATTTTCGAATTTCGAATTTTGACGGATTCGAACGTTTTGAGGTGTGCTGAGTCCATTTCGACTATTTTTGGAAAATGTCTGTCTGTCTCTGTGTGTGTGTGTATGTATGTATGTGTGTGTGTGTGTATGTATGTGTGTCACGTCTGTGTGTGACCAGTTTTTTGTGGCCGCTCTACAACAAAAACTACCGCATGAAATCGAACGAAATTTAGTACACATATGTGCCCCTATGTGAACTTGTGCCCATTAGTTTTTGGCGCGAATTCCTCCAAGGGGGGTGGAGCAATGGGACGTTTTTCGAGTTACGCGTGCTTGCTATTCCTCAGGAAGTAACTGGCGGAATCAAACAAAATTTGGTCCATATGTTGGTATTAACAGGAACAGGTGCTGATTCAATTTTGGTGTCAATAACTCAAACGGGGGTTGAGCTATAGAACGTTTTTTGTCGTCAATTGTGACTGCTGTATCTCAAGAAATAATGAACGGAATGAAAGAAAAATTTATCGGCAAGTAGCCCTTAGTGGGTATAAGAACTGATTTTATTTTTGTGTCAACAGCTAAAAAGGGGGTAGCGCAATCACCCGTTCTTTTTTTCCATTTTGAGTGCCCTATCTCAAGAAGTAATGCTACGTTCTGGTTGAAATTTGGAATATATGTGAATCCATATGTAAACAGGCTTTGGTTCAATTTTTCGATCGCTCAAGAGGTGTTGATTTTTTTTTTGCGAATAAAAATATTTTTATTAATGCAACAATAAGAAAGATAAATCGTAATAGATTGTCGTCTGCGTATTTCTCGTGATTTTAATTGTATGGAAATGATAGGAAATATTATCCCAATGATTTAAAATTTTTAACTGTTGCCATCTTATGTTTGTTAACAAATAAAATATTTGTAATTCATTCAAGCAAGGCTTTTAAAATAACTTTCAATTTTCGCTCTTTGCTTTGCTTTTGCAATAATTTAGACATTGTGATAGTCGTCAAGTTTTTGCATGTGTCATTTTGTTTTTGTTGGGAATATTGCTTCCTCGTCAAGCATGGGGAGGGATCAGAAAAAAAAAAAAAAATATAGAAGAAAGTTTCGTGATGGCCACAACATACTAGTTTAAAGTGTAACTGAAAATATTTGAAACATAAAATAAATAGAACAATAAAAAGGAATTCCCACATTTCTGTCGCCACGATTGCAAATGTATTTTACAGTGACGCTGCCTGACGTCACGAAATCCCAGCACCCTGATTGGTTCTTTCATAACTTGCCCAGAATTAAAGGCAATTTTTTTCTAGCGGAGGAAAAAGTTTGCCCCTATACGAGCAACTGCAAATTTCCATAGCACACGAGAATTTTGGAGCAATCGTTTGTGGAAGTGAGTAGAAAAACCAGTTCCGGATAGCGTTACGGTTGCTATTGCGGTTGCGATGTCTTGTAATTTCTGTCGTGTGATATCCCCTTTACTGTTTTGTCCTCGCATCGTGTTTTCCGCAATGTACATATACATCTCTTCGCCGGTCTTAAATAATTTTAATATTTTTTCCTTTGTATCCTGGGAAACCAGTGCTTTTGTTAGCAGATTGTGCAATGGATTAGGAAGCATATCCATATCAAATGGATACCTTTGAGTAATATATATTTAAACATTGAGACAACCTTTGTCTCATCTATGTTCTGAGTTTTCTTCTTCGAAAATTCATGCTGAATGTTCGAACCATCGACAAAAGCCACAGAGTCTGTTACCTCTCGAAATAGATTGGATATCATCAGACGTTCATGATGCGTTATTTCCCATTCTGCTAAAAAATCTTTGTTTAGTTCGCCCTAAGATGCGAGATGAGCTTTTTTGGGATCTATTAATGATTTCTTCTAATGCCATATCCACAGCAACAGCTGAAAATTTACGATCATATCGTTTCACAACATTTTTCCGCTTAATGAACATTTCATGCACCTCTGGGGCTGTCTTGGTTAGTCTCCTCATGTCTTCTAAATACAGAGAAGACCATCGCTGATAGTTGACACAGTCAAATACGGCAAATACTGGTTGAAGTTTCCGCACTGTATCTAAATGTACTTCCCAAAGACCTTGTCTATCTGAACGAATCAAATTTCTGAGAAGTTGGACAAGTTTCAAACAATTGTCCCAGTACAAAAATTGCTCTGACATTTTCCTTCCTCGGCTGACAAACCTCTCAAAGTCCGAGAAGAGTTTTTCCACATTATCATCTACATCTATATGATCCGATTTTTTTCCCATGCCAGAGAAATATTCTGCTGAATGTTTTGTAAGTTTTCAAACTCTGTAGCGTAGGACTCAATGGAATGTTCTTCCAAAAAAGATTTCACCTGCAATTTGAACATAGTTTCTCCAACATGAACATTAGTCCTGGTTCTAGTAGGAAAGTTTGAGTAGGGAGAATTTTTTTTTTTTCAAAAATGTTTAGTAACTGTGTCCTAGAAAGTATTCTGGACTGGGGTGGACATTCGCGACCTGGTCACTTCTCTTTCTATGACTTCATCAAAGATGGCGGCATCTCGATCACATAAATGCTCATATTTATTTTAATACTTGACTTCATCATCTCAAAATCCACCCTCTGTCGCACTCATAACACATCATATAATTCAATGATTGCCAGCTTACTACTTCAAAGAATAACAACGCGCTCGAATGTTATGTCTGCGCCGCCTATTGTGGCGCGCCTAAATGGAGCGACTAATAAACATTCGGATTGATTAGTCACACCAAATGAAAATGGCAAATAAATATTTTTTTACGTAAATAGTTTTTGAGTATAATTTTATACGGTTATTCAACGATTGACAGTTAGAAAAATAATTTCAAAGAATGAATTTTCAAAAAGGAAAATAAATAAAAAACAATACAATAAATTGTTTTAAAACTACTTTTTCGGGAAAGCTTTAACACTGTAACTTAAAAGTAAACTAGTTAATATAAATTAGTATAAAAATGTGCAAGAATCACGCAAAAAAGTCAAGTATTAAAATAAATATGAGCATTTATGTGATCGAGATGCCGCCATCTTTGATGGTGTCATAGCAGGAGAAGTGACCAGGTGGGGGATGTCCACCCGAGTTCAAAATACTTTCTAGGACACCTACTAAGCATTTTTGAAAAAAAATTCTCCCTACTCAAACTTTCCTACAGAAGTGCTGTCAGATCCAGGACTATTATTATACCTTCTAAAAGTTAGCTTATTTTTAAATAACAATTCAAACAATCATTCTTTCTAGAGGGTTACCTGCTGCTTCTGATAGTGTGATAGCTAATCCTTACCTTCCGAACAGGGAAGAAAGTCCATTTGAATTCTTTTCTGTACTTTAATCAGGCATAAAAGTGTAGTAGATAATGCATCCTCTAATCACTCTTTATTTTCTTATATTATTAGTACAATATGGAGACTTAAAATTAATGTTTCTTCCATTATTTATAACTTTATATACATTTCATCTAAAAATTTACTTACTTTAAATAGTATTTTTATATGAACGATATTTACAATCATTTGCAAAATTTGATAATTTAATGTTATAAAAATGAAATACAGCTTAACTAATATATACTACAGATTAGGGCTAGGCAATGCATCGCAAAAAAACACCGTCATATTTGCCAACCTTCGAAGGAAAAAAAACAGGAGATTTTACTAGAGGTACATAGATGATTCACTATCGAGATATCCTCGTTAAAGAATTGGGTCAATCCATGTCACTTCAACCCAGTCATGACATACATAGTCTCAGATTTTGGTGAAATTCGGCACAATTGTTCCTTTTATAAAGTTATGAGAGAATGCAAAATTTTTTTGCTGTATCTCGAACGGTTTAGATTTTATGGAATGTCAAAGTTTTCTGAATTTTACGATTTTTGCCGATGGCGCGCGTGAAAACTAATTTGCATCTATGCAGAAAATAAATTACAACTTCCCTATTTACCAACGAATATTGTTGAATTTTTTTTTTAATAAACCTGATTATGCAAGGATTACAGAAAAAATACAATTTCATCAATAATTATCAATAAAAAAATATGAAAAATTCCTAAAGTACAATTTATTAAGTTTTTTTGAGAAAGTTTTGAGCTATACTTAAAATGAGATATCTCCAAATGGGTAGTAAATAATCCCTCCATTTTTTTTTCTGATCTAAAAGATGTATTTTATCACATAAAAAAATAATTTAGGTGGTTTTTACACTCCTTCATTTCAACAAGGGGCACAAAACATTTTTTAAGATAGCTGCATGAAGAAAAAAAACATTAACACCAGCCTTGCTCTCAAAGGGTAAAAATCTGACTACTATTATGCAATTTTGTCTGGATGAAAAATTAGATTGAATAGCCAACACATAAATGGTAAAAATTACATTTAAAACTTGTGATTACAAAAATTAGGTGCAATGATGAACATCCGATGAACATGTTTGTTGCAATGAAAATCATCAACTTACCTCAAGGAACATACATAATGATAAAAAATCTTTTAACTGCAGATAAGTGAACAAATACTTTCAAAAATTGAGCTGACAATATCCCCCCACTTTTTTTCTTCTATTTATGATCTTAAAAATTCATTTTATCACATTTAAAAATTACCTTTGTAATTTTTCCCTTCCTTCATCATTTTTTTAATCTTTAAAGATAGAAATTGTTTCAACTAACTTCTTTGGGAACTTCAAAACCAAAAAAAAAAAAAAAAAAAAAAAGTGATCAACCAGGATAATCCACTGTCATTCATCTTTATTTATCAAGTAATAAATAAGAGCTCCCCCTCCCTTCCTCCTACACTTCCAAGTGATGAATGAAAATAAACAAAGTAGCTGCACAAACCCCTTGAGAGGCCCAATGAGCCATTGAGCCCCTCCCCTCCCTTGAGAGCAATACATGAAACTTGTCTGAAAAAGTTAGGTCTTTTTGAAACAGAACATATGGCCTTGACTTGTGTAAAATATACAAGTTCATACCACATATTATATGATTGGAGATTGTGCAGTTGCACTTAGGGTTTCCCACACATGAAATCATCATAGAAACAGAACTACAAACCTTAACCAGTCAGTCATTCAAAAGCTGTTGCTTGATTAACACATATGATTGAGTTTAATACTTTAACTGATTCCTTTTTCCAATTACAGTATTTTTAGTTGTAATTAGAAATGAAAAGTTTTTGTTCTAATATTGTCGTTTAAAAAAAAATTGCTAGTAAAATTTTGATTTTGCATGGCTGTAAACTAAAAATGGAGACATGTAGCGTTGGAGAAGTTACGCATAGTGATTGTCATTTGTTGAGTTTTATCAAGAAAAAGGACACAAAGAGTACTAAAAACCTCTCTGAATCTGAGTTAACTTTATTGAAATTAAGAACAGGTGCAAGCAATAAGTTAAAAACTATTTGTCTTCATCATCAATGTGTGTATTTGCAAAAGTATGAATTTTTACAAAAGTGTTGTTGTGATCCTTTTGAAAGACACAAATCTTCAATTCAGAAAGGACTTCGTATTGTAACTTTAGAACTAAGTAGGACTATTTCAGCAAAAGGATTTCAAGTGAAACCAGGACAGAAGCTTTGTGCGAATTGCAGGAACAAGTTTTCTCAATTGAATGAATTTTCTGATGATATTGAAAAAATCAGTGAAAGCAGAAATTCCTCAGAAGAAGAAGATGATGGATTGAATCTTAATGAGTTAAAAAAATTACAAAAAAAAAAAAAAAGACAAATCGAGGAACTGAATTCTTCTTTGCATGATATTGGAGGCTCCCCAGTGAAATTACATGCACTTGGAGAACACAGCAAACCATCTTATGGCAAAGAAAAGCTACAGAGAGTGCATGAAACTGTAAAAGAAAAAATTCAAAATATTCTTGAAGTTAATTTGCCAGAAGAAAAAGATGTCCCAGAAAAAGATATTATTCAAAAATCCAAAGATCTAGATCAACTTATTTCCATTATTAAGAAAGACTTAAGCAATGCTCAAAATTTCAAATGTTGACAATTCCAGCTGCATTGATGTGGCCAAAAAGGAAAATAATACAGACTTTCAATGCTTCTGATTACACAGTTCACAAAGCACAAAAACTGTTTAAAGATAAAGGTTTTTTAGCAGAACCGGAGCCAAGACGGGGGAAAATGTTAAGTTCTGAAACTATTCAATTAGTAGAACAGTTTTATCAAAGTAGCGAACATTCTAGAATTCTGTCTGGAATGAAGGATGTTGTGAGTGTTCGAAAAAACGTTTACGAAAGAAAACTCTTAATTTTGTGTAACCTCAGGGAACTGTATTTAAAATTTAAAATAGAATACCCAAATATGAAGATAGGTTTGTCCCAGTTCTGTTCATTAAGACCAAAGTGGTCTGTTTTGGTTGGTGCTAGTGGCACACACTTAGTGTGTGTATGCACAATTCACCAAAATGTAATTTTGCTAATTAAGGGGGCGGGAGTGGTAGAAGATTATAAAAAACTTATGTCCTTCATTGTTTGCCAGAACACAAAAAGAGAATGCATGCTGCGACATTGTGATGACTGCCCATCAAAAACCAACCTAATCCAGTTTTTAGAGTCTAAATTCGAAAATTATGAAAATGAAGAACTTGTTGAGTACAGCCAGTAGGTTACTACAGATCGTATTGAAATGATAAGATGTTCAAGCTCAGTGACAGAATTCATTGATATATTGGTTGAAAAATTGAACAAATTGATTCCACATGCATTCATAGCCAAATCACAAACTTCATTTTTCAAAAATTTAAAAGAAACTGTTTCATCATACATTGCTGTAATATCAATGGATTTTAGCGAAAATTATGGTTTTACAATACAAGATGAAGCTCAAGGTTACCATTGGACCTCACAGTCATGTATTATTCATCCTGTTATGATCCATTGCAAAGGTCCAAGTAATGAAAAAAATATTTCATCACTTTGCATAATTAATATCTGATAACCTAAAACATGATGTAGCTATGGTGCATAAGATTCAGGAAATAGTAATAGCATTCATCAAAGAGAAACACCCTCAAATCAGGATTGTTCACTACTTCAGTGATGGATGTGCTGGGCAGTACAAAAACAAGTTCAATTTTATAAATTTGTGCATGCACGAGAATGACTTTCGACTAAAAGTTCAGTGGTCATTCCACGCAACTAGTCATGGAAAAACGGAATGTGACGGAATAGGGGATACTGTCAAATGTGGAGCTAGACAACAGTTATCAACAAGAGCTAGGCAAAGAAGTATTAACCACAAATGATCTTTTTGAGTTTTGCAAAACTAGCTTCAAAAATATTCACTTCCAATTAATTTCTAAACAGGAAGTCGATTTAACTTGCCAGACTTTAGAAAGTCGATTTAAATCAGTAGAAACTCTTCCCGGAACAAGAATGTTCCACAATTTTCGACCATTGGATAATTTGGGAAACATTGAAGCAAGAAGAATTAGTAGTGATTGAAAAACCAGCTCTCACTTTCAATCTCTACAACAAACAGCAAACTTCAATTGTGAAAATAGAACAGTTGTATTCTGGGTGCTTCATCGCAAGTATATATGACAATTTGTGGTATTTTGGTATGGTGAATGAGGTAAATGAAGAAGAAAAAGATGTTACTGTAAATTTTATGCATCCTCATGCACCTTCGCCATCATTTTTATGGCCAAATAGGGAGGACTTTCGTGCAGTCCCTATTACTCATGTCCTTGCAGTTGTGGAGCCCCCCAAAACAACAACTGGAAGAACTTACCAATTTTTTCAAAACTTTATGAAAACAATCAACTAAAGATTGCGATTTTCATTACAATGAACGTGCTCATTGAATGCAGGGTTCGCGTTTACGCGCTATAGCGGGTTTTTTACGCAAATTCGCGGGAAAGGGACGCAACTTCCGCGAAAATTCGGGTCCTAGGGACCCAGAACACCCAAAAGATAAAAACCAGAAAAAAATTGTGGAAAATGCTGAAGATCTATCTAGTGAATGCTTTTAAGCTTCAATGACCAGGAGAATCAACAGAAAAGGATTAAAATTACCCTATCTCTGTATCAGCTATTCAAACACACCCCTACTGTTGACCAGTCAATGGAATTTTAGTGATAAGACTGGAGCTTACAGTGACCTCCTGGGCAGAGCTCAAGGAGCAAAATATTGCAAGTTCATAAATAGCCCATTGTACTGTATTCTAAGAATAAGTTCTCCCTCAACTCTTATCTTGGGGAAATTCCTGAAAACAACAATAAAAATCAAAAGTAAGAGTGGTTTCAATGCAATCTTCAGGATTGATACAGGACAACTGAGTAGTAAAAGCTTATCTATTTTGCACTCACCTAACCAGAATTACTTTTGAAAATTATTATCTTGCATCCTCAATAAAAGGATGGGTGAAAAAAAATGGCGAACATTTTCCTGATCGCGCAAAACACAAAGTTCTGAACTTAACATTTTTCTTGTTAAATTACTTATGAATATGAATTTTATACAAAAGCACTTTAACCTTGTTCATTTTCTAGTAATTCACCTATTTCTGAGGGGCTATTTTTATTTGGACTTGCAAAAGTCACGTATTAATCGATCGCGCCATTTTGAAAATGGCGAAATTTTAAAAGTAGCACCAAAGCCAACACAGATATTTTAAAAGAGTCACAATGAAGTAAAATTTTCTAATTTAAGATTGCAAATGAGCAATTTTCATACTCATGTGAGAAAATGTTTCGTTTTTGCGATCGCGATTTTTGCGTTGTGTTAATTCGCTTGCGATTTTTTTCTATTTCTATGAAATTGCCATTGATAATTGATGGAGGGGGGGGGGGGGGCTAGTTGCTTTTTTTCCCCCTAGAAAAATGTTCATGAAAGCAAAGGTTAAGGGAGTGCTTTCTGCTTGATCAATCAAAGGCATTTATTTTTTATCTCATGGTAAAATCCAATTTTAAAGTAAATTTTGAGTTTACCTCATTGTAACTGACTAAATAGTTTCTCAAATAACTAAATCTTGCAAGTGTATTATTTGAACATATGATAATCACAGAAAAAAAGGGCAAATTTAACCAATTTAGTTTATTTCGTACCTTTTTCAAATAACTATGTGGATAGTTTCTTTTGTCCTAAGTATAAATAGTTGTATATTATTCAATTATGTGCTAAGATTTTCTGTTTAAAATTTAAGGGACTCATTTTTTCCGGCAAAGGACTCCAAATCTATTTCATTAATGGGTCCTTGGGACCCAAGTTACGGATAATTGAGCGCGAACACTGGAATGTTCATTACAGCATTTAATTTTGTAATCAAAATTTTTAAATGTAATTTTTACAATTTATAAGTTGTATATTCAATATAAAGGTATGCTCCAGACAAAATTGCATAATAGTAGTCAGATTTTTACCCTTTGAGAGCAAGGCTGGTGTTAATGTTTTTTTTCTTCATGCAGCTATCTTAAAAAATGTTTTGTGCCCCTTGTTGAAATAAAGGAGTGTAAAAACCACCTAAATTATTTTTTTTATGTGTTAAAATACATCTTTTAGATCAGAAATAAAAAAAAATGGAGGGATTATTTTACTACCCATTTGGAGATATCTCATTTTAAGTATAGCTCCCAACTTTCTCAAAAAAAACTTAATAAATTGTACTTTAGGAAATTTTCTTATTTTTTTTATTGATAATTATTAATGAAATTGTATTTTTTCTGTAATCCTTGGATAATCAGGTTTATTAAAAAAAAATTTCAACAATATTGGTTGGTAATCAGGGAAGTTATAATTTATTTTCTGCATAAATGCGAATTAGTTTTCACGCACGCCATCGGGAAAAATCGTAAAATTCAGAAAACTTTGACATTCCATAAAATTTAAACCGTTCGAGATACAGCAAAAAAAAAAATGGGTTGATTTGACGTGGAATGACCCAATTATTAAGTTACGCTTTTAAATAACATGAATACTAAATTTAAAGTGAAATGGGGACTTTTTGCAGATGTAAACAAATTGGTAGCATCAAGAAAAATATACTGCAAAGGAAAAATTAAATAATGAGTGAATTTGCTTAAAGTTTCATACATTCTCCAGTCTCTACCAGAAAAGTAACTACAAAAATTTAATTATTAAAATCCGAAAAAAAAAAAGAAAATCAATATATAATGAAAATACAATATAAAATAAGTAGCTATAGGTTAGCAAATGTTAAAATAACTTCAAACATTAAAAATAATTGAAATAATTTCAATTCAATGAAGAAAAAAAGAGTTCCCCCCCCCCCAGCAAATATTGATGTAACTTTGCATAAAAGTAACGTATGACTATCCTTCCGAAACCCAGTCCAATAAAAGTGCTACTTCGAAAGCTCTGGAAATAGCACTTTTTATATTCCCAGATATCATTTATCACATCTTTATTTATCTTCAATATTGTCTCATTAATATTCATTATTCAATAATTGATTTTTCTTCTGATTTTTAAAAAATAATTGTGTACGAATGCTGAATGCTTATTTATGTTTTCAATTGCAGATTAGGCAGATTATTTAACAACTAAATCAATTTAATATGTTAAATTGATCTTTAAACTTTATGGTTTTCACTCTTCACACAAAAGAAAATAAAGTAGTTACAATGTTTCATAGTATATATATCACTAAAATTATAACAAATGTTGATTGAGCTACGCAGTCCAACGTACCTCACCCATGGGGGCACGTTGGTCCACTTTGGTAGGTTCCGTTAAAAATTAATATAAAAAAGTTTATCAATTCAATATTTCCAAAAAAAATCTCTAGTATTTCAAATTGTTTGGCTGATACTTATTGTAGAAAATTGAACTGCTCATTAAATTTTTCGATGAGATAAAAAATTATAAGTATAAACAGTGGACCAACGTGCCCCACCTCCCCTTAGGTACTCTAAAATTATAGTGTGTAACTCTTCGGTTATTTTTAATAACAAATGAACAATATTACTTCGATTTTAAAAAATTTTACATTGAAAATACTATAGCTTGAAAAATAAATATCAAAAATATTATGATATTTTCAAAATAAATAACGGATAACTATCATGATATATAAATATCGACTGATATTTTTCGGCGAACCGTGATTGAGACAAATTAAAAACTACCAATGTTTTAATAATAACAAAAAATAAAGGAAAAAATAAATTAATTCTTTAAGTAAGAAATAAAATTAGCAGATTAAAAGTAGCAAAGGCGCTAAAATAACTTAATTTTCAGAACAACAGAAATGAAATAGCAAAAGAATTGGGGAGAATCTCAAAGTCAATGGACCATGTTCCTCCTGACACATGTTTGATATTAGCATGCTTCCAAAATAAATTCCTTTTTCACTTTTATCAGTTTTAAATAATAAAACTTCTTTTAGGAATCTGCAAGAAATTTGTTTAAAAGTTAACCTCCCACCCCTCTACATCTTTGTTCGCGATTTCAACGGATTTAGATCAATCTAAAAAACAACAAAAAGCTGAAATGAACCAAATTCAAAAAATATTTTAGCCAAATTTTAAATACCTTAGCCAAAGACAAATTCTAACAAATATAATTTTTGAAAGTATAAAATGCAAGCACTTGTCATCCTGTTTAAAAAAATTAAATATAGCTATACTTTGGAGAAACGACACTTGTTTGGCAGGATCCATTTTTCTACAGGAATTTTTAACAATTTTTTCACATAATTTTGAGTTTGACATCTTATAGGTCCAAAAACAAAACATTTTTTAAAAAGCTTTGCTAATTTTAAACTACTACAGTCATACCTCAATATCTCAAACCTCTTTATTTCGAAAACCTCAATGTCCCAGAGAAAGTTTTCCCCTGCATTTCCCATTAAACTTCTATGTCTCTTCCATAATTATCTTGAAATTGATTAACTAAAACCCTTGACACATTGAAATTTTTGCACAGAAGCAAGTTTTAACTGTTGTTTTCCTTCCCAGTTTCTGTCAAAACCAGTTCCGGAGACATTTATTCATAGTTTTGCATCCTTTGCCAAAGAAATTTTAAGAACAGGGGATTATGGTGAGATAATAGGGGAGCGTGGGTGTGGGTATGAAGGGGGATGCTGTGTATAGACTTTTATTAACTTTGTGTTTTTCCCTAGGGTTTGGACAATTTGTGCTCTTTTCTTTGGAATATGTTGTCCACTCAAGACACGGGATCGATTTTTCATCTGGTTTCAAGTGAAAATGGAACATCATTCTGCTTCACATCAATTTCTAAAAAATTGCCAGGGAACACTTTTTACTCCGCTACTGGATGATAATAAAATTAGCATTTTCAACGGTCATTTCAAAATCTTTTTCGGTACTTTCCACAATAATGAAAAAAAAAACATATAATTCTTAAGAAAAACCAAAATGAAAGAAATTGTTGAAAAATGAAAATTATGAAGTCGGCTAGTTCAAAAGTAGCTAACAGTCCTGCTAAACAATAGGTAGTCAAAAACTGTGTGTCAGACATCGTTACAGGAATGTAAATAAATCTCAAATCGAGTAAAATGTTAAAGTAGTGCTTTACCATAAAAAGTGCCCACCCACACAAAACAGGAAATGAAAATGCCAATGACCCCCCCCCCCCCCCACAACTAAATATTTCAAAGGCAGTCTGGCACAACTGATCTCATTCATGTGGAGTTAAATGAGCATCAGTGAAAAAGGGGTCAAAAGTTAAGCATGCATCTTTTATACAAAAAATAAATTTTTAATTGATAAATAAGACGGAAAATGCGTGCTGAATGGAGAAATAACTTATTTATCCTTATCCCACCATATTTAATATAATTTTATACTAAAATTCGAGGATTTCTCACAGGATGTTAAAACATTCAACTGTCATATTCTTGTTAAATGTTATTGTGTTAGCAATCACACGTGCTTTTCAAGATTTATTTCGCATCAACTTACCACTTGATTTTAGGCAAAGCAAGCATCTTTTATGAAGTTTTTTTAGGTTCTTATTATAATTGTACTTTTTTTTCCTTCTTCTACTAACTCCAGCTGCTCTACCCATAGCAAATTGCTTTGCTTTTTAAAATTTAAAGAATTTTGATCGAATTCAAAATAAAGACCGACCGTCCACACACGTTCGGATAAATCTGCAACGGTCTACCACTGACGTCACAGCTACGTTGCCTTATGATGTCATCGGAGTGGGTGGAGCTACGTTTTCTTCAGCCGGTCTGAAATAAGCGGATTTACGTTGTTTTAGTCTCGCTGTTTTTTTTTTTTTTTTAACTCATTCATTTCTTTTTTCTTATACTTTTGTAATTTTACTGGTACGACAATGATGTGACATCTATTATTTCCGCAGGAAATAAGAGATGTGCACATGGGTGCAGGCAAGAGGGGGGGGGTGCAAGAAGCCCCCCCCCCTTTCTTATACCTCACGGCTTTTGAAAAAAAAATCAAAAAACTATTTTCAAAAAACATTTTATTTATATTAACTTTTTTACTAGTTTTTTATAATGAATTTAAACATATATCACTATGTTTTCTATTATATTTAGGTGTTTATATTATTTTTAGGGGCATTCTTCAGTCCTTGACTTATAAAAACTAAATTGGATTAATTTAACATATTGAAAAATTCCAAAATATCTAACTGCAAACTACATCACGATTAAAATTATTCCATCGCTTATGTTTACCTGAATTGGCAAGAAGTCCCCCCCTCCCCCCGTCGACTTTTAAAAAAAAGTTGCAAAAATTTAAAAACAAAAACTTTTTAATACTTTTAAAATATTTTTAAGCATGTTTTTAATGATACTAAATAAGAAAGAAAGTAACTACTTTTACTGAATAAGAAAGAAAGTAAAAATAACTGTATTTTAACAGAGGGCAAATACAAAACTGCAGAAATATTGTGATCAGAAAAATGTAACTTTTGAACTGAATAATTAAATAGAAATACGTCTTAGAAGTCGCTTTAAGATAAATTAAATGAATAAATAATTATTCACATAATTTTTTAAAAATTGGAAAATCAATTAATAAATTAATTTTAATTTTGACTATGTCTTTCGCAATCACGAGTATGTGTGTGTATGTAGGCGTGTGCGTGTAAGTCTATCTGCAGGCATGTTGTTGTGTGCAGGCGTGTATATGTAGGTGTGTGAGTGTATGTAGGTGTGTGAGTGTGTGTGCAGGCGTGTGTGTGTGTGCAGGCGTGTGTGTGTGCAGGCGCGTGTGTGTGCGTGTAGGCCTCTGCGTGTGTGTAGGCTGTGGATGCAACCTGGAGACGGTGTCCGCTGGAGTAGCAGTATGGGGACTGGGGAGGGGGTGGACGAGGTGGAGTCCCTCCAAAAATCCACCGGTGGTGGCAAAAATAAAATCAAAGGACGGACGGACGCCCAAAACGGTCAAGTGAGAACAATAAGTAATTCACAATTGCTGAATTAAGAAAAAAAGTAAAATAAAAAAGTTTATATAAATATGTTTTTGAGCAATCGCGGTTGTTTATTGTTTTTACTTGACAATAATTGATTTCCTTTGATTGCATTTTTCTATACTTATGATGCAAACTTCTCTGGTGCACGGTCCTCCATGAGCGTGTCCATCTTCTTCAATGGTGGCGCCCATGTCCTCTGGTCCTCGGGCCTCCGCGAGCATGTCCCTCCTCCTTAGGTGGTGGCGCGTCCACGTCCTCTAGTCCACGAGCCTCCGCTAGCATGTTCCTCCCCTTGGATGGTAGCGTCCATGCACCTCGAAATCGAATTATTTATTAACGATCTTTTCGATTTCACACATCCTTTTTAAGCGAAAACATTATCCAGCACGCAACATCCAAAACATAACATCCAGTATCAAGTCCCAGGCAATCATTTGAATTTTGAAGTTAAGAATTCAATTACAGCGTTGCGGTAAAATCCATTAGTGGGAAAAAGAAGCCCATTGACTAGGGTCCCCAGGTAAATGATACAGCGACTTTTGCATGTTCTTAACATGTGGCCGTATTCTTCTGATCGGTAGGGCGTTGGATTCGCAACTGCAGGATCGCGGATTCGATGCGGCTGGTCGGAGATCCTCCGTGTACGCTAATGGTGACAGGTTCACGTCACGTTTAATCAGTCGTGATCACGAAGACCTCCAAGTTTCCAATCCAAATTCATATTTCTGAGGGTGCTGGATCGATCAGGGATTGCCCGGCTCCTGGTCTGGATCAAGAAACTAAGAAACTTAACTGTTTTCAGGGTCCCGTCTGACCAATGAAACCATGTGTAAGCGGTAGGTACGGGAACATGGGCGCCCATATGCATAATTTTAAAAATGGGAGGGGGGGTGCTCAGATATTTTTTCATAGTTTAGCAGGATATTTTCCCCACAGTAACCGATTTCAGTGCAGATTAGACTTTTTGAAGTGTGACATTTTTAATAAATTATTCATTGGTGGCTATAGAGAAGAAATATTTTTACATTTTTGGAAAGAAAACGTACTAAAAGCAAGGATGTTCCAATATCAAAGGGGGGGAGGGGGCTTGAGCTCCCATTTTCCCCCTTATATGGGCGCCCTTGACGAGGGAGCCTGGAGTGTAGGCTAGTGTTATTTAACAAGTTGATTACGGAGGTATTGCTATTTCTGTTACTTTTATCTGCTATTAATCTATTACCAAGTATTTGCTAGAAAAGAAAGTTACACTTCCATCTCATTTCATTCCCCCTCCCCAAAATTTTAAACTTTTTAAAATTCGATCCTATATTTACAAGTTTATTCATTTAAAAACGTATTGCTAGCTTTATATCCTTGAAATTAAAATCAGCAAAACTTATGAACTAACATTTGGCACTGGGGTGCTAAAATCAGATGTTCCGGTCAGCCAAACGCGGAGCCCCCAGTGTTTAGGTTCCAAGCACGCTTGGTACTCGTTTTATCGACCCACTGAAGAAATGAAAGGCCGAGTTGACAGTGCCGAACCTTGGCATAAAACCCGGGTCTGCAGCGCAGCGAAACGAGCAGGGGACTCTTATTCAAGTCATCTTAGTTTATTCCATAAAATAATACAAAAAAAAAAAAAAAAAAACGAAACTTTGTCAAAAGCAGTCATTTAAAGGAGTTGGGATGCCTGAGCACAAATGCGATAAACTTCAGTTACGTATATTTTTCGTTTTAATCCATGCTTATGTTTCCTCTTATTCCTTGGAAATAATTTGGATTTGGTATTACAATCTTGACCCTCTCCCCATCCTGCTCTTCCACTTTCATTGGTTTTTTGTCAGCTGTTTTATTTCACGGACTCTTAAAACCTATTGTTCCCCATAAACTTAGTTATTAAACTATCCCATTTAGCTATTAAATTTTATTTAATTGCTAAAATAAAAATATAATGGTTGAGTAACTTGATAAACTTATTTTGACAATCGCCACCCCCTATTTTAAACTTTAATAATATTATTAACAAGAAATAACCAATGTTTTTTAGTATAAATAAACAGATTTTTACCGGATATCTTTACATCCAAAAGTTCACAACTTTGAACTGAAAAAGGGGTTCCTGAGAACCCCGAAACACGTGTATTCAACACTATTTATTTGTGCTAATAAACGTTAGATATTTCCTGTTATTTCTTGGCTTAAAGGAATTAAATTATTTCTTAACAAAAAAATTCGTGATTTTTTTTCCATTTTTTTTTTCGTATACCGTTTTATTTTACAGAGAGAGAAACTTAAAATCTATTTTTCCCCACAAAATAGCTAAAATAGCTAAAAGAAAACATATTTTGGTAAATAACTTGAAAACTATTCTTGATATCTTCTCCCCCCCCCCCCTCATTTTTCGAATAAAATAATCATATCTTTTATAACGCCAAATTTATGTCTTAAAAACATATAATATTTTAATTAAATATGAAGTAAAACCATTATTGCTTTAAAAAATAAACTTCCTTTCTTTTTTATAACAATAATAAAAAGGAAATAAGGATAAAAAAGAGAAATAAATAAATAAAAAAATATGATCGAAAAGCAAAAAGAAAAAATTATCAAACGCGAAAATCAACTAGCAAAGAAAACGATGTGACGTCAGAAGGTTAGGTAGCTCCACCCATTCTTGTGACGTCAGAGGTAGACCGTTGCAGATTTATCCGAACGTGTCCACACCGTCCACAAAAGCGGAAACAATGAGCGGATATTGCCAAATTATACAAAGAAAAAAAAGTGATCCTATCAAAAAAAATAAATAAATGAAATCCAGAAACGAGAAGTCCACGCATTTTATTGGAACCCTATTTTTCATTATTATGTTTCGTAAATTATTGAATCTGATTTTTTTTTTTGCTTATGGGACATTTAAACTAAAATATTTCTCATCATCTTATAGAAGAAGAAGGTCCTTTGACCGGAACTGATTGTGATTGGTTGACGAGTATCCGCGCGCGCGTTGAGAGGAAATAGCTCATATGATAGCAGCGTGACGTTACTTTGCTTAGTAGATTTGCTGCTATACTTTTCTGAGGTTTTTTCTAAGAAGCTGTTTTTATTCATCATGTCTTTGAGAGCTAAGTATAATTTTCAGGTCAAGAAACGGACCACAAACAGTTTAAACTCCGAAAATTGTGATCCTGGCGTAAAAATTGTTAATGTGAAACGTAAACTGTTTCAACCAAATGCATCCCCAAAGAAGTTGAAAAACTGCGCGGGAAACGAAAATATCCCATTGAAAAAGTGTCATTTAAACTTAACAAAGCATGATGTATCTTCTTTTGTTCAAGCAAAACAAGCGTTTCATACTGGATTACCATCAAGACTTGTTGGCCGAGACGAAGAAATGATCAAAATTCGCAGCTTCATCTGTGAACATCTAGAACAGCGTACTTCAGGCAGCATGTATATATCCGGAGCTCCTGGAACAGGAAAAACAAGTAGTTTGATGTCTATTATGCAAAGCATAGAACAGAAATTCAAATTCGCCTTTGTAAACTGCATGACTGTTAACAGTGCTTCTGACATATACAAGAACATTGCTGAAGCGTTTAAGGTCCCATCAAAAACCAAGAATCTTCCTAAGTCACTACAGGAACTGATTACTTCTTCTGGCTCAATGCATGTTCTTGTTTTGGATGAAATTGATCATTTAGACAGCAAAGGACAAGAAATTCTATACAATCTCTTTGAATGGCCACAAATATGTCGGTCGACTTTGATCCTCATCGGCATTGCCAATGCCTTAGATCTTACGGATAGAGTTTTGCCAAGGCTTCATGCTTTCCATTGCCAACCCTACCTAATTCACTTTCAGCCATATACGAAAGATCAGATTGTCTCTGTGTTAGAAGACAGGCTCAGTGAATTACAAAACGAAGGAGGACCCATAATCCAGCCTATAGCCATCCAACTCTGCGCTAGGAAGATAGCTGCTTGTACTGGAGATATCCGCAAAGCTCTCGACATTTGCCGCAGGGCGATCGAACTGGTGGAAAGCAAGTTGAAGAAGCAGATGGTATTGAATCCTATATCCGACGATCGGAGCAACCCCGGGAGTCCAATGAAAAGTTCAAGACCACCTGTTCAGAGTGTTGATGTGGGAGACATCAGTTCCGTGCTCAATGAAGTTTACGGATCGAAATTGCAGAAAGTCAACGACCTCAAGAATACTTCTCAGACTGTCACAATGCCCTTGCAACACATGCTCTTGATCTGCACAGTGATACTGATGAAAAAACACTGCAAGGTACAAGACATGACTCTCGGTAAAGTCTACAGCATCTACAAGCGTATCTGCAAAAAGAGAGACATAGCCGAGGTTAGCGAATGTTCCTTTCCTGGACTGTGCAAGATGGTGGAATCGAGAGGATTCATTGAAGTGAAGTCTGCTAAAATTCCCAGAATGTCTAAGATTATTCTAAGGTTTGAAGAAAATGAAGCAGAGGATGTTATACATGACAAAGCCATGCTGCCTTCCATTCTGGCTGATCGTTCAGTTCTCCACAGTTGAGGAATACTGAGCAGACTTATTTATTGTGATATATTGATTTTTTTAAAATCAATCTAGTTGACAATTCAAAAATGGTTTTGATGCGAAGGTAATTTTGCTTTAAATGTACTGTGACTGATTTCGTTATGAAATTGTATCCGTTTTATAATAGTATTCTATCAAAGTCATAGTTTTTGGCAGCAAATATTTATAGTTTTTTAAGCACCTTGTATCTGTCATTGCTGGAATAGCTGATCAGCACTGATATTATGTTTGTAGTCTGCATGCATAAAGTTAATCAAATATGAGAATGAAAAAAGTAGAATACAAGAGCTCTTTCTTAAAATGTTTTATATTGTTATAATTTTAACTTAAATTCATCTATTTTACAAGAAAAAAAAATTATTTTAAAGATTTTAATC